>NW_018742272.1:0-119302 GCF_001683475.1 Chenopodium quinoa | reverse complement strand
CCCATCAAAGGGGCTCATTAGCCTTAAGGGGCGTCAAACATAATAATAAATACAAGTATACATAATATAAGCATAACAATTTGTTTCTTCATTAATGTTTCTTCAAATACATAAGTCTACATGTTTCTTCACAGACACTTGTCACCAAGAAGGTACTTAGAAAGCGTTGATTACATCATCGCCCGTTCCAGGGGCTCATTATGGGGTGATCTGAGCACGTACTGTTTCAAGACACGTTTAAAAATGAGACTGTAATAATAAAAATGGCATTTTCGTCATGTTAGAGGCCTTTTTTTGCAATTTCGATAGGCCGAATGCATTAAAATTTTCCTTGTTCGCTTATCTAGAAGGGGCTCATTAACCCTATAGGGTGTCAGACACATGATCGCCCTTCCAAGGAGCTCATTAGCCTTGAGATGCGTCAGACACATCATTACCCATCCAAGGGGTCCATTAGCCCTAAGGGGTGTGAGACACATCATCGCCCATCTAAGGGGCTCATTAGCCCTAATGGGCATCAGACACATCATCGCCCAGCAAAGGGGCTCAATAGAATTAAGGGGTGTGAGACACATCATCGCCAATCTAAGGGGCTCAACTGCTCTACGGAGCGTCAGGCACATCATCGCCCATCCAAGGGGCTTAATAGCCCTAAAGGGAGTGATTCGCATCACAACCCATCAAAAGGGCTCATTAGCCCTAAGGGGCGTCAAACATTACAATAAATACAAGTATACATAAGTTAGCCATAAAAATTTATTTCTTCATTGATGTTTCTTCAATTACATAAGTCTACGTGTTTCTTCACACACACTTGTCACCAAGAAGGCTCTTCGAAAGGGTCAATTACATCATCGCCCATCCCAGGGGCTCATTATGGCGTGATCCGAGCACATATTGTTTCAAGACACGCCTAAAAATGAGACCGTAATCATAAAAATGGAATTTTCGTCATGTTAGAGCCTTTTTTTCGCAATTTCGGTAGGCCGAATGCATTAAATTTTTCCATGATCGCTTATCTTGAAGGGGCTCATTAACCCTACGGGGTGTGAGACACATCATCGCCCTTCGAAGGGGCTCATTAGCACTGAGGGGCGTCAGACACATCATTACCCATCCAAGGGGCCCATTAGCCCTAAGGGGCGTGAGACACATCATCACCCATCCAAGGGGCTCACTAGCCTTAATAGGCAATAGACACAACATCGCCCATCCAATGGGCTCAGTAAAACTAAGGGGCGTGATGTTTAGGGGTTTTTGTCCCTCGGGACAGTTACAACACTGAAACTGGATTCAATTGAGGACGCTTGTACCTGCAAAGCAAACGGACCTCCGGATGGTTGGGGGTCCGCCTCTGAAGATTAATTCAGCAAACGTTCGGAAATAAAATGTGCGGAAGTAAAGTTATCTACTTGGATTCCAAGCTCAGGTAAGGTGAGATGAGTGACGTATTGTCTCGTATTGCGTGTCAAAAATTCCTTTGTCATAAATGACATAATGTCCCTATTTATAGGGTCCTTTTGAAAAAGTTTGCCTTCCTAGGATATGGTGACCTAGGAATTAGGTCACGCCGTTTTGCGACGCCTCGGGATTTGGGCCTTTGAAGGCCGCCATCCCAGGGCCAATGCCTGAGTGACACGTGTCACTGTGCCCAAAGGATTTTGACGCACTTTTTGTGTGATACGTGTCGCCACCTGAATGGTCCCTGCTGGACCTTCAGTCCACGTAGGACGGAGAAGAGTCCACCCTCCACGTGTCATCATTCCATAGGTCCAAATGGCACCTATACGGAGGACACGTGGCACTTTTTGATAGGGCCACCTGGCCGGGTATAAAATACCCAAATCATTTGCCCCTTACAGGGGTCACGTGCATTGCACGTGACTCCTGTGACAGGTGTCAGTATCTGAGTGGTCAGATTCAAAAATTTACTAGAGGGAAAAAATTAGGGTTTTACCCCCCCTATAAATAGTGAGGTTTGACCCCCCCTCTTGGATTCACACCTTGGCAAACCTCTGGAGAATCTTGGACTTTTTGACTTAAAGAATCTCAAAATTCCCTAAGCGTTTTCAAGCATCCGACACTCGGCTACCAGTCCGACCGTTCTTTAGTCAACCAGGCGTCTTTCTCCCTTCTTCTAAAGGTAACGCCTGTATTTTCTTTTTACTCTTCATTTTCTCTTTATTTTCGAAAAAATGGCTCCCCAATTGCATGTGGCATGGCGTAGGATAGTGATCAGCCGGTCACCGGGGACGGCTGAATCTAGAACTAGCAGTGCCAAATGCTTGGCCAAAGACCCTGCTTTGCAAACTTCTCCGAATCCGACCGTTTCCGTGTCTGTGCAGGACAATATGGCCAGAATCAAAAGAACAGCAAGGTAGTGTAGCTCCGATGGAGTTTTCTACCATTCGGATGGGTCGACTGTTTTTTCAGACGGCTCAATAAGAGTGCCTCGAAGTGAGCTGTCGGAACACCCTGACAGCCCTTCCTATCTTCCTCCTACCCCCACCTATTACCATTCGCCCACATCTAGTGGAACTCCCAGTGATGGAATCCTAGGGGAGGCGGATGAAGAATATCAACCCGGGCCTTCTGGACAGGCGCCGGAAGAGAGTCTAGGGGAGGACCCCGCTGGCACCAGTCGGCGGTCCCCTAGCTCTAATGAGAGCTCTGATGACGAGTGGGCCTCGTCATCTTCTTCAAAGAATGCCTCCGTAACTTCAGAGGAGGCTAGATCAAACATAGATTCTGCCAGAGAGTCCCTGACAGTGGATATGGGGGAAAGCTGGGCCGAGCCGAGTGCTTCCAGGCGCTTAGAGAGAGCCCCTATTATCAGCATGTTCCGCCAGGCAGGCAGAGCGCCATGGCATCCGACCTTGGCAATTTTAGGCGCAAGGTCGTCCTAGGCTATGGCTACACTTTGTCGGTCCCTAACGAGGGTGACACCATAACCTGGCCGAGCTTGGCCAGCTATAAAGACAAAGCATTCGGCTGCTATGAAGCGGCCTTCCAGGCTGGCCTCCGCTTCCCTCTCCATCCGGTCGTGGAGAGGATCTTGGACGGATACCAACTAGGTATCTAGAAACTTGTACCCAACTCCTGGATCAATATTCTGAGGTACGTTGCCGCCTGTGAGATGCTGCAGGTGGAGGCGAGCTTTGAAGCGTTCGCCCACATGCACTATCTGAGCAGGGCGCCTGCTAGGGGCGGCGAGGGCAGGTACACCCTGACCACTTGCAAGGGGTACATGATGGTTGTTGGAAAAGAGAACAAGTGGAAAGACTGGAGGACTAAGTTTTACATAGTCAAGTCTGCCGACAGCCGCCTGAACCAAAAGTATAACAAGTGGAATAAGAATCCACCTCTCCTAGCAGGCAGGAGCGCATTGCCGCCTATTGGCGGGCAAAGGAGGAGATCATGGACGCGGGGTTGTTTACCGTGTCCGTGTGGACGAATGATGAGGGGGACAAGGAGGTCACCCCTCAATGCTATCTCCCTTTGTACAAGTGGTTTGAAGAAGGGACATTCTTAGCCGCTTGTGGGCTAAGTTCTGAAATGCGGAGAGGTAGTCGGCCGTCTATTTTATATGCAATTTACTTTTCCTTTTCAGTACCTGTTTAATGGTGCTAACACTTGTTCATTTTTGCAGACAAAGCAATGGAGAAGCTCTCGGCCACAAGGAAACCGGTTGTATCTGCTGCTCGATACAGGTCGAATCTCCTAAACAGGGCAGAAGCAACCACTCACACCAAAGTGGATGAGCAGAGAACTGGCGGCACCTCCAAGGTAGGAAATTGTTATACTTTCATTCTTGGCCAATATTTAACTTGCCCGAATGATTTCTAACTTGCGTTTGTCTTGTATTGATGTAGGGTGCGCCTTCCAAATCTCCTTCAAAACCATCCGACCCTAAAATCCAAAAGACTAGGGCGGGTGATTTGAGCGCATCCGGCAAGGGCGGCCGGAAGCACGTTGCTCATAAGCCTAAGAAGGGCCCAGACGCCTCTTCTCTCGAAGCTGAAAAGGAGATCAGCAAACCGGATGCCCAGAGGGCATCGAAGGGTGGCTTCAAGCAACCCACCGCTGCTGTCGGCTCAGCAGGAGAGAAGAGGAGTCTGGGGATAGAGGAGGAACAGAAGGACGACGGTAAAACTCATTCGCCTCTATTGTTATTCCATTTAGATGTACTTAAGTTATTTTTCTAACTTTCTTTCATTCTCGGTTCCTGTGCAGAGGCCGACTGTAGTCCAGATGGCCAAGTCCATGCTGAGGGCGGTTGATCCTGACGACAAGGCGTCTGTCAGAGGAGTCGGCACCCTTGACTTGGATGGCATCTTGGGGAACCTCTGTGAGGTATGAGTCCTAGCTCAAGCAATTTTTTTTAATTTTTTTTTTTTTTTGTCTTTTTCTGCCTGGTTTTAACCATTCGGCTCTTTTGCAGGCCATGTTGCGCGTCCAAGGGCTCAGGCAACCCCTCAAGGAGAAATCCAAAGAGGTAACAGTCGCTAAAGCTCGGGCCGAGTCCGCCTTGGATCGAGCTCAATTTGATATTGCTCATAATGAGTATCTGACGCTTGATATGATGTATTTGCAGGCGGAAGCCAATATGCAGGTGAAGAAGGACCTGGACTCGGCCCGCCTGCGCATCACTTCCCTTAAGAAAGAGATTACAACTCTTAAGGAGAAGCTCGAGCCTCTTCAAGATGCCAAAGAAGAGGCCGAGAGAGCCAAGTAGAAGGTGGGCCACCTAGAGCAGCGCCTCAGCAACCAGGAGCATCAGCTGAAGTCCAAGTTTGAGTCTGTGGCTGATCAAGAGAGAGAGGCTCTTGTTAAGCAAATGATGAGCGATTATGAAGCCATCATGCGGGACACTTGGGCGGTTGTACAGCCGGACTCGGACTATCAGATCTGGAAATCCAAATTTGACGAAGCCGGCAAAGCATTCGACGCTCGCCTTATTGAAGAGGCTGAGAATGCTGAGGCCGAGGAAAGTTCTGGGTCCGACTCTTCTGGGGAGTCGTCCTCTGGTGGCGAGGAGGAGGATCAGGCGGAGGAGCAAGAGAAAAAGGATGAAGAGTAGCCGAAGGACGACAGGCCGGCTGCCACTGAAGAGGCTCTCCCCAGATCACTTAAGCTTTTATGCTTTTCTGCGGCCGAATGGCCATGTACTTTTCTTTTCCGGCCTGCGTGCCGAGTATTTGTATCTGTACCAACCAAGGGGTCGGGTAATTTGACAATCTTTCTGGCTTTGCCGGATAACAATCTTAACCAATCGTCTGGTGACGATTGGTCTTTTTAATTTGAATCATTTGGCCATAGTTATCCATATTGTTGTCCTTTGCATTTTGAGTTTTTCATTGCATGTTTTTGGCTAAGTATTATAACCTGTATACCATGCGAATGTTCTTGCCCCTGGACGGATGTCGAGTGGTTTCAGTTTATTGGATTGATTGACTTAGAAATTTTTGATACTTAGAAGAGTATGCATGGTTTCTAAGTCAATCAATCACTATGGTGATTGCCCCAAACCACGCCGCAGACGTCCATCCAGAATTGGCAAACATAAGTGTTCATTTGGCCATTGGCTCGAATTAACTCAAATTTCCAACTTAGCTAATTTGCTAAGGGTAAACCTCCGCCTATTCTGCCCCATAAGCAAAAACAAGCGCCTCCGGCCATAGGCCTCTTTGAGATAAAATGCTAAGTTTGTAACTTAACCAATTTTCTTTAAAAATAATTGTGCGCCTGTCTTGCCCATAGGCAAGGATTAGGCGTCATCCGGCCAATAGCCTCAATAAGTGCTAAGTAGTTAACTTAGCTTGTATATTAATCAAATATTCTGCCTGTTTTTCCCCTGAGCAATAACAGGCGCATCCGGCTTTATGCCTCGCTTAGCCTCTACTTATGAAACAGTGACCATTTCTGAACTGCACTAGATAGAAAATTCAGGTCTTTTAGATTTCACTTTCGATTAAAACAAACGACTGCAAATGCTGCCTTAGCATTCGCTAGGGCCGCTTGATATATTCGTAGAGCAATGTGCCACCCAAATGGGAGATGCTTCTCCTCGACGAATTCGCCCAAATGGACATCGCCGGTTATCTGACTCATGTTGGAGCAGACGGTCATACTCATGTTGGAGCAGACTGTGACCATTCGGTCTCTTTTTGTTTATTAACATCCGGCCATGGGCCTCATCATGATTTTATCTGGCCTTAGGCCTCTTAAATGATTAAGTGTTGGTTAAACTTGATGAATTTTGTAGGAACGGCTGTTCTAGAACAATCGGTTCCTTTAGAAGGATTGGAGCGTCTGCTGTTGAGACAAACGCTCTACAAACGTATTGGCCGTCTGTATTGTATACAGGCGACACTAAGAGCTTAAATAAAAAGACAAGTTGGGAAATGAAGGCATATTCTCATTAACAATACGTGAGATTTACAAAATTGAGGTTTTTACATTCGTACTTAGAAGTAGTACTTTTTCAAGTTGTCTACATTCCAAGTTCTGGGCAGCTGCCTGCCGTCTGGGTCTTCTAGGCGGTAGGTGCCGTCTCTTACTTCCTCATAGATTCGGTAGGGGCCTTCCCAATTTGGGGTTAGCTTTCCCTGTTCGTTCACCCTACCGACTGCCTCCATTTTCCGTAGAACAAAGTCCCCCACTTTGAGAGGACGTTTGTGTACTCTTTTGTTGTATGCCCGAGTCATTCTCAGACGGTATATCTCATGACGCAAGACAGCATTGCCCCTGCGCTCTGGAAGTGAGTCCAATGCTAGGCGCATGGCCTCCCTATTCGCCTCTTCATCATACAACATGATTCGAAGGGTAGGCTCATAGTGCTCAATGGGCAGAACATCTTCTGCACCATACACCATTAGGAATGGGGTTTCTCCCGTTTCCCCTTTAGCAGTCGTTCTGATGGACCAAAGGACGTGTGGTAATTCATCCGCCCAAAGGCCACCAGCCCGCTCAATTTTCTTTTTAATCCCGTCTGAGATTAACTTGTTGAAGGCTTCGACCTGGCCGTTTGCTTGCGGCCGGCCGACTGATGCGAAGAAGCTTGAGACCCCCTGCTCTCCTAGTCAAGTCTTGAGTTGAGGCGTCTCAAATTGAGGACCATTGTCAAAAACCATAGACATGGGCACCCCGAAATGAGTGATTATGTTCCTCCAGATAAAGGAAATGATGTCTTTAGTCTTAATGTTTTTGACTGCCTCAGCCTCTACCCACTTGGTAAAGTAATCCACAGCCACCAATATATAGCGCTTGCCGCCTGGTGTAGTTGTATATGGCCCCATAATGTCCATGCCCCATTTAGCAAAGGGTATTGGGCTGTGGATGGCCGTCAGGTCTGTAGCCGGACGATGGATGAGCTTGCCAAACTTTTGGCACTTCTCACATTTTTTCACCATTTCCATGGCATCCGACTCCAGAGTTGGCCAAAAGTAAAACCGCCTGACCTTGGCCGCGAGGGATCTGCCGCCTATATGGGAGGCGCAGAATCCCGAATGCAACTCTTCGAGAACTTCCTTCCCCTTTTCAGGGGTAACACACTTCAACAAGGGTTTCAAAAAAGCCAGCCCTGAAGAGCTCTCCTTGTCGCACCTCGAAGTTAGCTGCTCGTTTTTTTAGAACAGCCGCCTCCCGTGGTGTGTTAGGGAGCGTGCCGTCCGCAAGATAGGCCCGGATGCTGTCCATCCAGGTTGAGCTTCGATCAAGAATTCCAATGGGGTCTTCCTCAGATATACTTCTTTTTTCCATGACCTCCCAGAAGACTGACCGAGGCGTTTCATAGGAGGCGGATGATGCCAACTTGGACAGAGCATCCCCTTGATTGTTTGAAGACCTGGGCACTTGAGTTAGATGAAATTCTTCAAGTGACCCAACTTCACTCTTGACCGCCTGCAAATATTTTATCATGGCCGGATGAGTGGCCTCGTACATTCCATTAACTTGGAGTACGACCAGTTGAGAATGAGAGCAGGCGGATATCTTCTTCGCCCCTGCCGCCTTGCAATACCGGATGCCGGCCAGCAGGGCCTCATACTCGGCCTCATTATTAGAGACCTGAAACTTGAACTGTAGTGCGTATTCGTACTTATCTCCTTCAGGAGATTGACAGATAATCCCCGCACCATAGCCGTTCACAGTGGAGCTCCCATCCACATACACTTTCCAAACCTGTTCTGTATTGTCCGGAACAACCGGCCTTGTCATTTCGACAATAAAGTCAGCGAATGCTTGTCCCTTTATTGCCTTCCTTGGTTTTAAGTGATTTCTAATCCTTGCATTTCAATCGCCCATTTGACCATTCGTCCAGAAGACTCCAAAGTTGTGAGTGGCCGTTTGATCGGTTGGTCAGTATAGACCTCTACCGCATGCGCCAAGAAGTAAGGTTTAAGCTTCTTGATGGCCATGTAAAGGGCAAGGCCGAATTTCTCAACCATGGGGTACCGAAGCTCCGCATTTCTCAAAACATGGCTTATGAAATACACAGGGAGCTGGATGCCGTCTCTTTCAGCTAAGAGGACGGCACTGAGGGCATGATCAGAGACGGCTAAGTACATGAAGAGCTTCTCTTTAGGCAAAGGGCTGACAAGCCTCGGCAAAGAGTGAAGATGAGTTTTTAGCCTTTGAAAGGCCGCCTCTACATCATCCCCCCATTCAAAGTTTGTCTTCTTTTTGATTGCTTGGAAAAAGTAGAGACACTTGTCGCCTGACCGGTTGAGGAATCTCCCCAGGGCCGCCAGACAACCTGTTAGTTTTTGCACTTCCTACACAGTACGGGGCGACTGCATGTCGATCACCGCCTGTATTTTCTCAGGGTTGGCCTCTATTCCCCTTTGGTCAATCAAAAATCCGAGAAACTTCCCAGACTCAACACCAAAGACACACTTTTTTGGGTTAAGCATGACCTTGTGCCGCCTGAGTGTGGCGAATGTTTCTCGGAGATCGCAAGTTGATCCGCCTGCTGTTTGGATTTGACTATCATATCATCAATGTACGCCTCTACATTCCTTCCGATTTGATTAATGAAGACCGTATTAATCATTCGTTGGAAGGTAGCAGACGCATTCTTCAAACCAAACGGCATCACCGTATAACAGAACAACCCCTGATCAGTGACGAATGCCGTCTTTTCTTGATCTTTTTTCCACAGGGGGATCTGATGGAAACCTGAATAGGTGTCCATGAAACTCATCAGGGCATGTCCGGCTGTTGAGTCGACCAGACTGTCGATCTTAGGCAGTGGATAGCTATCCTTTGGACATGCCTTGTTGAGGTCTATGTAATCAACACACATCCACCAAGTTCCATTCGGCTTTTTTACTAACACAACGTTAGCTACTCACTCAGGGAAGTTGCACGGCCGAATGAACTTGGCATCTAACAGCTTTTTTACTTCGGCAGCTGCCGCC
Organism: Chenopodium quinoa; assembly: GCF_001683475.1. Classification (NCBI taxonomy): domain Eukaryota; kingdom Viridiplantae; phylum Streptophyta; class Magnoliopsida; order Caryophyllales; family Amaranthaceae; genus Chenopodium; species Chenopodium quinoa. The sequence goes on along the minus strand of NW_018742272.1, from coordinate 109,883 downwards.
TGACTTCTTTCTTCACCGTGGTTTCTTTTCTTTTGCCGGATGGGCTTCTTTTTAGGATCCACGGCGAGTTTGTGGACAACGAGATCCGGGCTGATGCCTGGCATCTCATCCACTTCAAAGGCAAAGATGTCTTTGAATTCCTTGAGCAGCTGGTGAAGGTTTTCACCCAACTTTGCAAAGGCAATCGTCCCCACCTTAACAGTCCGCTCTAGACGGCTATCATCCAGAGGGATATCAATGTGCTCACCAGTAGGCTGGGAACGAAGATCAACCGACCTTTCCCCGATCAGTGATTGCTATTGCTTTTCTTTTTTGACCACCACCAGCTGATCAGTCTTTCTTTTCATTCCGGCTGGTGGGGCCGACTGTTCTTCCTGGACATCGTCGAGGTCAATCATTTGCTTGCACCGGCCGGATGCTGCGGCCACAAGCTTGACGTCCGAGAGATAACACTCTCGAGCCGTCTTTTGGTCCCCATTAAGGGAACCAACTATTCCATCATCCTTCTCATACTTGAGTAGCATGAGAGCAGGGATGATGACGGCCTTACACTCATTAAGAGTGGGTCGGCCAAAGATGAGGTTGTAAGCTGTGAGCTCTTCAACAACTAGGAAACGGATGGTCATGTGCCGACCGTCTCCCCTGCTTCCCAGGTGGACAGGTAGGTCAATTCGTCCGACTGGGTGCACAAGTCCTCCCCCAAACCCAACTAAGGTGTGGGTGACCTCCATCATGCTATCTGGTTTGTACTTGAGATTGGACAAGCATTTGAGGCTGATGAGGTCAGAGTAACTTCCTGTGTCAATCTGAATTCGGCCAACCAGCTGGTTGGCGACTTTACACTCAATGACAACAGGGTCATCATGCGGCCGACGGACTTTGCCTCTGTCCTTTTCGGTGATGACAACTTTAGGGAAGGTGGATGTGCTAGCTGTATCCCCCTCCTCAACAGAATTGACCATCTTTCTTAGATGGTCCTTGGTACCCCGAATGGTCGGGCCACCACCGGAAAATCCGCCTGCTATGGTGTACACCGGTTCTTCATCAGTTTCGGCACTCACAGCAGGCTGGGGAGTCTTTTTCTTGGACTGCCCCGGATTTTCTTTTGAAGTCACTTTGGACTTCACATAGGACTTCAGTTGTCCTTTGTCGGCTAGATGGTCGAGCTCCCGCTTGAGACTAAAGCAGTCGTTCGTGTCATGGCCAACATCCTCATGGAAATGGCAATGCTTGTTCTTGTTCCGATTTTCAGCGGAACCTTTCATAGTAGTCGGCTTTTCAAGAGTTAGCCGATCCTTAATTTTCGTACCTTGGGACGTACGGTTTCCACTCTTTTTTCTTCTTCTGGGCCGGTTGATCAGAGTTATCAATGGCCCAGACTTGCTTTTTCTTTTTGCTCTCTTCTGGCTTAGGAGCCGGCTGAGCAGGCCGACTCTCTTTCTGCCGGTCGGACTTCTTATGTTCCGACTACTTATTGGAGGAGCAGAGTTCGGTCGCCTGTATGTAGGCTTCCGCCTCTCGCAAGGCTCCTTGTAGGGTAAAGATTTGTTTGCGGACGAGTTCGTACTTAAAAGTAGACCCGTCCTTCAGACCCTTAAAGAAGTCTGTGAAGGCGACCTCATCAGACAGCCCATGAATCTTGATTCGGACCAGATTGAACCGCTTGACGTAGGATCGCAAACCTTCTCTATCTCCCTGCTGTACATTTCCCAAGTCAAGACTTGTCTTTTTGGCAGGGATGTTCATAAAGAAGTTTGATGCAAACAAGAACGCAAGCGTCTTGAAGCTATTTATGCAGCCAGCCGGCAGGTTGCCAAACCACTGCTGGGCTATGCCCTTCAGGGTGGCTGGAAAGCGACGACACCATGCGGCATCATCCAACCCCTGTAAATACATGAGGTGGGTGTATGCCAACAAGTGGTCCTCTAGGTTGGAGGTCCCGTCATAGGCTCCAACCAGAACGTTTTTAACTTTAGCTGGCTGCACGGCTTCAGTTATTTCTCTAGAGAAAGCAGAGGGTTGATCTCCAAGGTGTTGCAGCCTAAGCTGCCAGTCCATCGGCTGATAGCCGTATCCCGCATGTCCTTCATAGAGGGTAGGTTGCATGTAAGGTACAACTGGCGCCTGGTACAATGGCTGTGCCATGTACTGGGCGGACTGAATCACATGAGGCCTAGACTGAACCCTTTGGCTGCTTGCTGGGGTCTCATGTACAGACTGGGAACACCTCACAGAGGTATTCCGAAAGCTATCATGATAAGTCGACGTTGAAGCCGACTCTGATTGTTGGGTTCTCCTCTCCTCAATGTATTGCCGAGTGTCAGAGAACGTTTTCTTACTACCATCCGGCTGTATGTGCCGGATGGGTTTTCTTGCACTCGTTTCTTGGAAACGGAGCCGATTAAGGTCAAATTGGGGCCTGGCCTTCTCCTTAGGAGTAGGATGAGGAGTCGGCTGACGGTCCCTGACCGACTTCTGTTTGCCAGCTTGGGCTGGCTTCTTGGCCGACTGCTCCTTTCTTGGAGTAGGCGACTTCTTTGAGGCGAGTTGCTTGTTTCACCCCTGAGGCTGCTCAGGAGTGACATTAGCTCATCCCGAGTGACGGGAGTTGATCCTGCCGCCTGGGAAGAATCAACCGGCCGCCCCGAGGGCTTCTTTGGCTGACCAGCAGTTTTGCTTGGTCCTGCCTGAACATGGGGACGCTCTCGCCGTTCCTTACTGCGGATGCGTTTAGAGATGAGGGATCCATTTGGATCCACATAGGTTTCGACATCAGCGTCGTCACCTGAGTCATGGTCCGTTTGGACCAGTACATCATTTGGAGGCCGAATGGCCTCCGGATTTGGTACATGTTCTTGTGAAGCCATTTCAGAGGTACTCTCCCCACAGACGGCGCCAAATGTTTCGGGGTTTTTGTCCCTCGGGAGAGTTACAACACTGAAACTGGATTAAACTGAGGACGCCTGTACCTGCAAAGCAAACGGACCTCTGGATGGTTGGGGGTCCACCTCCGAAGATTAAGTCAGCAAACGTTCGGAAATAAAACGTGCGGAAGTAAAGTTATCTGCTTGGATTCCAAGCTCAGGTAAAGTGAGATGAGTGACGTATTGTCTCGTATTGCGTGTGAAAAATTATCTCTCTGTCATAAATGACATAATGTCCCTATTTATAAGGTCCTTTTGAAAAGTGTGCCTTCCTAGGATCTGGTGACCTAGAAATTAGGTCACGCCGTTTTGCGGCCCCTCGAGATTTGGGCCTTAGAAGGCCGCCATCCTAAGGCCAATGCCTGAGTGACACGTGTCACTGTGCCCAAAGGATTTTGACGCACTTTTTGTGTGACACGTGTCGCCACCTGAATGGTCCCTGCTGGACCTTCAGTCCACGTAGGACGGAGAAGAGTCCACCCTCCACGTGTCATCATTCCATAGGTCCAAATAGCACCTATACGGAGGACACGTGGCACTTTCTAATTGGGCCACCTGGCCGGGTATAAAATACCCAAATCACGTGAGACACATCATTGCCAATCCAAGGGGCTCAACTGCTCTAAGGAGCGTCAGACACATCATTGCCCATCCAAGGGGCTCAACAGCCCTAAGGGGAGTGAGTCGCATCATAGCCCATCAAAGGGGCTCCTTAGCCCTTAGGGGCGTCAAACATAACAATAAATACAAGTATACATAAGTTAGGCATAACAATTTGTTTCTTCATAAATGTTTCTGCAAATACACAAGTCTACATGTTTCTTCACAGACACTTGTCAACAAGAAGGTACTTAAAAAGTGTCAATTACATCATCGCCCATTCCAAGGGCTCATTAATGGGGTGATCCGAGCACGTACTTTTTCAAGATACGCCTAAAAATGAGACCGTAGTCATAAAAATGGTATTTTCGTCATGTTAGAGGCCTTTTTTCGCAATTTCCGTAGGCCGAATGCATTAAAATTTTCAATGATCTCTTATCTAGAAGGGGCTCATTAACCTAAGGTTGTCAGACACATCATCGCCCTTCCATGGGGCTTATTAGTCCTGAGGGGCGTCAGACACATCATTACCCATCCAAGGGGCCCATTAGCCCTAAGGGGCGTGAGACACATCATCGCCCATCCAAGGGGCTCATTAGCCCTAATTGGCATTAGACACATCATCGCCCATCCAAGGGGCTCATAAGAACTAAGGGGCGTGAGACACATCATCGCCAATCCAAGGGGCTCAACTGCTCTAAGGAGCGTCAGAACTATCACCGCCCATCCAAGGGGCTCAATAGCCCTACGGGGTGATGTGAATTATTGATCCGAAAATCAACAATAAACAAGGTATATGTTTAAGTCTAATTCTATACAGGATATCCACCACGAATTAAACAAAAACTAAGATTAATCAATTAAGAATCCACCTAATTAATCAATCCAAACGAATGTTTTAACTAAAACAAGCAAAACAACAATTGATCGCAATCAACAAAAACTCAAGTATGCAACTTAAGAAATAAATCTGAATATTAATCTCTATTATAATTTGTGTGTTTTACAGCCCTATTTATAGACTTAGTTTACCTAGGAAGATTAGGACAAGTTCCTAATTCAATTCTAATTAAACTAGAATTCTAACTTGCTTGAAGAGCAAGCACCTTGGAGCACAAGCACACGCCTAAACTGATTTATTTTGCTAACTAACTGATTTTAAAAGCAACTAAATAAAGATTAAATATCCTAATGCTTGAACCAAGAAAAACCCTTTCAAGTGAAAGGTAAAAACTTGTAAGCAAAAATCTAAGTAAAGAAAGTTCAAGAAAGTGAACTAGACTCCAAGAAAAACCACTAAGCAAACCGTGGCTTTGCTTTGATATCCAAGAAAGTGTCCATGCAATGCTTGGCTTGAATCAATGTTTAGGGACAAGCTATCTTGATGCATGATAAGCAAATCTTCGAAGTTCTCCATGCTTAGACTTGCATCATCATCCTCTTCTTCGAAAGAATTTGTCCTCAAATCTCGAAGTTCTTCATCAGGAATATACTTAGCCAAATCGCCAACATTGAATGTAGCACTAACTCCATATTCTCCCGGAAGTTCTAACTTATAAGCATTGTCATTGATCTTCTCAATAATCTTGAAAGGACCTTCACTTCTAGGCATCAACTTATTCTTGCGTTTTCCTGGAAATCTTTTCTTTCTCAAATGTAACCATACCAAGTCTCCAACATTGTAACTTTGTTGCTTTCTATGCTTGTTTGCTCTAGCTTTGTACATGTCATTTACTTTCTCTATTCTTGTTCGAACTTCAGCATGTAATTTCGCATACTCTTCAACTTAGACTCGGCATCTTTGTGAATTAACTCACCCTTAGGTAATGGAACAAGATCAATTGGAAGTTTTGGATTGACTCCATAGACTACCTCAAAAGGACTATGTTTGGTAGCATATGTAGGTGATCTATTATAAGCAAACTCCTTTTTTTCTTCCGGATTACTTCTATAGGCTGCCTTATTAGGTAATGGTGCTCCCGGAATCAAGTCAATTTGATGCTCTATCCAACGAATAGGAGGTAGTCCCGGAGGTAATTCTTTAGGAAAGACATCCTTGAATTCTTCTAAAACAGATTCCAATTCATACGACCTCTTTGCTTGTTTATCTTGATCAATTCGAATCTCATTAGAAACAAGTATATATACCAAATTGTTGCTGCAAATCTCTTTTTCTAATTCTCTCTCACTAATCAAATAAGAATTCTTCGAATTAGAGGTAACATTAGAAGACTTGTTGCTTATCAAAGGTTTTAAAGCAACCGGTCTCTCTTTTTGTCCTTTTTCTCACAACATACACATTAGTTCTTCCATCAAACTTCACAAATCTATCATATTGCCAAGGACGGCCTAATAGTATATGACAAGCATCCATAGGACAAACATCACACAAAACTTTATCATGAAATTTACCAATTGAAAAGGAGATTAAGGCTTGTTTAGTTACCTTAACATCACTCGAATTATTAAGCCAATGACGCTTATAAGGGCTTGGATGTTCAGTAATTGGCCACGTCAATTTGTCTACCAAAGTAGTAGATACCACATTAGTGCAACTCCCCGTGTCTATGATCATGTCACACAACCTATCTTCTACCTTGCACCTTGTAAGAAAGATTTTCTCCCTTTGATTGTTTTCCATAGGTACGGTTTTAGAGTGTAGTGCCCTTCTTAGAACCAAACTTTGACCATGAGTCTCGGGATCAATTTCGTCAATATGCCCCTCCTCTTCTTCAAAGTTTTCCTCTTCGTTCTTTTCTACATAGTCACTACCTTGCTCACACTTAGCTTGTTCTTGTTCCCACTCTTGAGCAGTCATTACTCTTTTTGATGGACAATTAGTTGCAATGTGACCAACACTACCACACTTGAAGCACTTCCTATCTTCAACAAGCTTTTTAGGAGCTTCAAATTTTGATTTAGTCTCCTTGTAGTTCGAACTAGAACCACTTTTCTCCAAGCTGTTCTTCTCAAAAGGTTTAGTGAAACCTTTTACAAAGGGCTTAGTGTACGTCCCTTTCTTCCCCTTTATCTGTTTTCAACTTTCAAAGCTACCTTGCAAACATCCTCAAAGGACCAATATTGTTGCAATTCCACTTTTTCAGCAGTATTATCATTCAACCCCGAAATAAATCTAGCAATCTTATGCTCAACAATCTCTTCTAAGCCACATAGCATGCATAACTTTTCAAATTCACCAATATAATTCTCAACAGTCATAGAATTTTGTTTAAAAAGTTGCATCTTAAGATAAACATCTTGAATATAATCACTAGGTACGAACCTTTTTTCATGTGCTTCTTAAGTTGTTCCCAAGTTGAGATTCTTGCACGCCCCTCTTTATGCCTCTTCTTCTTTAGATTATCATACCAAAGACTAGCATAACCGGTCAGTTTTAATTCTGCCACTTTGCATCTTTTCCTTTCATCATACTCCTTGTAATCAAAGAGTGTCTCGGCCCTTCTAATCCACTCAAAGTATTTTTCAGGTTCATTCATACTCCCATTGAATTCGGGAAGATCTAATCTAAGGTTCCTATCATCATCCTTTGGTCTATCACTTCTCCTAGGCCTTGGTGATTCATCACTTGAGGAATAATTATTTCGTGGCCTCCTTGGGTTCCTCCTTGGTTGTTCTTCCTCACTTGAACCAGAATTAGGGTTAGAATTCCCTTTCCTTGAAGAATCTCCAGCACGAGTATCAAGCCTTTTTATTATCTCATCCATCCTTGCTGCCAACTCGTCAATTCGCCTATCTCTTCTAAGATTTTGAGCCTGTTCTAAGGTTAATCCCCTTGGAACCTGTGGAACCTCCTCGTCACTCATGATTCCTACACAAACCAAGTCAGTTCATGCAAAAATCTTGATTAAAAGATCGAATCTTGAAGGAAAACTAGGCAACACAAAAACCGGACTCCCAACCGCAAATCAGTGCACAAACACCAAACGTTTGAGACTGTATAGAGCGCGTTACTCAATTAAAAATTATGAAATTTTATATGGTGATATCACGACGTTTTCAGAGTTCAATGAAAAAAGAATCACGTAAAAATTCCCAGCCAATTATTCCAAGTTTAATTTTTTCCGAAACTGCGTAGCCTGGCTCTGATACAAAAGATGACGTGAATTATTGATCCGAAAATCAACAAAACACAAGGGATATGTTTAAGTCTAATTCTATACAGGAAATCCACCAAGAAATAAACAAAAACTAAGATTAATCAATTAAGAATCCACCTAATTAATCAATCCAAACGAATGTTTTAACTAAAACAAGCAAAACAGCAATTGATCGCAATCAACAAAAACTCAAGTATGCAACTTAAGAAATAAATCTGAATATTAATCTCTATTATAATTTGTGTGTTTTACAGCCCTATTTATAGACTTAGTTTACCTAGGAAGATTAGGACAAGTTCCTAATTCAATCCTAATTAAACTAGAATTCTAACTTGCTTGAAGAGCAAGCACCTTGGAGCACAAGCACACGCCTAAACTGATTTATTTTGCTAACTAACTGATTTTAAAAGCAACTAAATAAAGATTAAAGATCCTAATGCTTGAACCAAGAAAAACCCTTTCAAGTGAAAGGTAAAAACTTGTAAGCAAAAATCTAAGTAAAGAAAGTTCAAGAAAGTGAACTAGACTCCAAGAAAAACCACTAAGCAAACCGTGGCTTTGCTTTGATATCCAAGAAAGTGTCCATGCAATGCTTGGCTTGAATCAATGTTTAGGGACAAGCTATCTTGATGTATGATAAGCAAATCTTTGAAGTTCTCCATGCTTAGACTTGCATCACGGGGAGTGAGTCGCATCATAGCCCATCAAAGGGGCTCATTAGCCCTAAGGGGAGTCAAACATAACAATAAATACAAGTATGCATAAGTTAGGCATAACAAACTAGTACTAAACTACACGCATTAAACAAGCTTAACGTGTGTTTATTGTAACTAAACATGAAAGCTAAAACCTAGCCTAGAATCACGCCTAAGCTAAGCAGATTTTCTTAACTGATTTTAGGCTTTAATCACCCTTAATTAACCTCTTAAAAACTGCTGAAAAGAAGCTTAAAAACAGGCATAAAGAACCAGCAAAAAACGTGGAGTAACCTCCCCTTGATTCATGCCTTTCTTCATGCTAAATGTTTATGATTTGCAATGAAGTTTCTCCTTGCTTCAAGGACGCCTTTTCCTATGCCTAAGGCTGTTCAAAACGTGCCTAGGATGCCCATTAACCCATTAACATTCATAACCAGAATGTAAACAAGTAAACCCTTGGTTAGCAAGAAACGGTCCATGCGCACAAAAAGTATCTAACACTTGATCTTCAAATGACTTAGCAAGAATGATTTCTTTGTGAATTGGACTTGTAGGATGATCATGCTTGATTGGACTAATGGACTCTTCATGATTTGCATCATCCTCCCCTTCTTCGAAAGGAGTTTCCCTCAACTCATCATCTTCTAGATAAGGAGCCAAGTCACCCATGTTGAAAGTTGATGAAACTTCGAATTGCCCTCCAAGGTCCACTTTGTAAGCATTATCATTGATCTTTTCCATGATTTGTAAAGGTCCTTCTGCCCTAGGCATCAATTTGTGTTTCCTTTGTTTAGGAAACCTTTCATTGCGCAAGAATATCCACACAAGATCACCCACTTCGAACTTCTTCATATTTCTCAAGTTTTCGTTAGCTTGCTTCTTGTATGACTCATTTGCCTTTTCTATGTTCTTCCTAACTTCTTTATGGACATCAATCATGAATTCTATATGCTCCTTGGCTGTCCCATGCACGAACTTATCTTTAGGAAGCGAAATGTAATCAATCGGCACATAAGGATTCACACTATACACAACTTCAAAAGGTGAATACTTTGTAGTTTTGCTTGGAGTTCTATTGTAGGCAAACTCTGCATGAGCTAACTTTAAGTCCCAATCTTTACCTCCCTTATTCACTAAGGCACGAAGCAAAGAACCAAGAATTCGGTTCACCACTTCGGTTTGACCATCCGTTTGTGGATGATGGCTTGTTGAGAAAAGTAGCTTAGTACCCACGAGCCTCCACAAGGACTTCCAAAAATGACTCACAAACTTAGTGTCACGATCCGAAACTATGGTTCTAGGCAAACCATGTAATCTAGCCACTTCTTTAAAAAAAAGTTGCGCCACATTGAACGCATCATCCACCTTCTTACAAGCTATGAAATGAGCCATCTTTGAAAACCGATCAACGACCACCATGATAGAATCTTTTCCACGAGCTGTTCTAGGCAAGGCCATTATGAAAACCATACTCAAATCTTCCCAAGGTCTTTCGGGAATGGGAAAAGGCTTATACTCTCCCTTATGAAACGTAATTTTGGCTCTTTGACAAATAGAACACCTAGCCAAAACTTGGTGCACATTAGCTAACATTTTTGGCCAATAAAAATGACTTTGTAAGATTTCTAGGGTCTTTTGTATACCCATATGACCAGCAAGTCCTCCTCCATGAGCTTCCTTGATCAACAACTCTCGAATTGCACCTTTAGGAACACAAAGTTTGTTCCCTTTGAAAAGGAAACCATCTATTATGACAAATGAACCGTGGACTCCATTCTTGCAAGACTCCATGATTTCCTTGAGTTCAAGATCATCTTTGTATGATTCCTTCATGACCTCGAAACCAAGAATTTTAGTTTCCATGATTCCAAGAAGATTATGCCTTCTTGATAATGCATCCGCCACAATATTGGTTTTGCCTTTCTTGTACTTGGTTGCAAAGTTGAAAGATTGTAGGAATTCCACCCACTTAGCATGCCTTGCATTCAACTTCTTTTGCCCATGAATGAACCTTAAAGATTCATGATCCGAATGTAAGATGAAAGGCTGTGGCCTCAAATAATGTGACCAATGATCCAAAGCTCGAACCATGGCATAGAATTCTTTGTCATAAGTGGAGTAATTCAATTTGCCTTGGCTCAATTTCTCACTAAAATACGCAATTGGCTTCTTCTCTTGGATTAGGACAACCCCTATTCCTTTTCCACTTGCATCACACTCAACATCAAATGGTTTCATGAAATCTGGAAGGGCTAGAACCGGCGCTTCACACATCTTCTTTTTCACCAACTCAAACGCCTTTTGAGCCTGTGGAGTCCATTGAAAGCTTCCCTTCTTTGTACATTCGGTGATGGGAGCCATAAGGGTGCTAAAATGTTCAATAAACCTCCTATAGAACGAAGTAAGTCCATGAAATGAACGAACCTCCGTGACTGTTTTTGGAATTGGCCATGAAGAAATGGCTTCCACTTTGCTTGGATCAACTTTAATTCCTTCACCTGAAACAATATAACCAAGGAAAACAATATCTGTTAGCAAAAAATGGCACTTCTCCAACTTCCCATACAATTGTTGCTCTCTCAAGGTTTTGAAAATCTCTTCCAAGTGTTTCAAGTGCTCCTCCTCATTTTTACTATAGATGAGAATGTCATCTAAGTAAACAACTACAAACTTCCCCAAAAATGGCCTCAACATTTCGTTCATAAGTCTCATAAAGGTGCTTGGAGCATTTGTTAATCCAAATGGCATAACAAGCCACTCATACAAACCATGCTTAGTTTTAAAGGTTGTTTTCCATTCATCACCTTCCCTCATTCTAATTTGGTGATATCCACTCCTCAAATCTATCTTGGAAAACACTTGAGCTCCACTCAACTCATCTAACATATCATCAAGTCTAGGAATAGGAAACCTATACTTAATGGTTATGTTATTCACCGCCCTACTATCAATACACATCCTCCATGTTCCATCCTTTTTTGGCACTAACAAAGCTGGAACGGCACAAGGACTCATGGATTCTCTCACGTAACCCATTTGCATCAACTCCTCAATTTGTCTTTGTAATTCCTTAGTTTCCATGGGATTGCATCTATAAGGGGGTTTATTCGGAAGGGGGGCTCCCGGAATCAAATCTATTTGATGTTCTATACCACGAATAGGAGGCAACCCTGGTGGTAATTCATTAGAAAAAACATCTTCATACTCCTTGATCAATGCGGCTAGCCTAGGGTTTTGTTGGACAAAACCTTCGTGTTCCTCTTTAGAAAACAATAAGAACACTTCATCTTCCTTCTCCAAAGAGTTTTCGAATTCTTTTAAGGAAAGCAACAAAATGTCCTTTCTTTTGGGCTCTTTTTGTGGTGGTGGGGATTGTGTTTGGGAAAGGCTTTTTTGTGGTGGTAAGGGGTGCAACACTTTCTTGCTGCCTTGGTGAGTAATGGTGTAGGTGTTTGATAGGCCATCATGTACTGATTTTTTGTCACTTTGCCATGGCCTCCCTAACAAAATGTGACAAGCATCCATGGGAATGACATCACATAAAATTTCATCCACATACGAACCAATCTGAAATTTTACTAGACATTGTTTTCTAACTCCCGTACTCTTGCTCTTATCAAGCCAACTCAACTTGTAAGGAGTAGGATGTCTAGTAGTCTTCAAGTCAAGTTTCTTAACAAGATCACTGGACACAACATTAGCTTCACTGCCACTATCAACAATCAAGTCACACACATCTTCATTAACCTTGCATTTGGTTAAGAAGACATTTTCTCTTTGAATTGGGGTTTTCTCAACCTCCACGTGCATTTGGAGGGCTCTCCTCATTACTAGACTATTTTTTTCGGGAAAACAGTCATCAACTTGCTGCTCCTCCTCATTAGAATCATAAGACTCTAAAGGTACATTTTCACTACCATTTTCGTTCTCCTTCTCTTCTTCAAGGACAAAAGGTTGTGCCATCATATTCTTAAGCTCTCGTATGGTTAAAGCTCTTGCATTAGGACAATCTCTCTTGTAATGTCCTCTTCCATGACATTTGAAACAAACAATGTCACTTAAGTCTCCGGTTTTGGCTTTTCCTTTTTCTTTTTGTGAAAGATCAAACGAGGCAGGGTTCTTTTTGGTAGTGGAATTTGGAAAGGAAGGGGTTTCTTTTTGGTGGGTTAAATGGGCGTTTGAATTTTGGGTCAAAAGGGTTCGAAGGTTTCTTCTTCTTCTTTTGATTGTCAAATTTCATCGAAAGCTTACAAGCTTCATCAAAGGTCAGATTGGGTTGCACTTCTACTTTCTCATAAATGTCCTTATCCAAACCAGCCATAAACCTCCCTAATTTAAGTTCTTCATTTTCCACTATTCCGCACACGATGGAAAGTTTCTCAAATTCTTTAATGTATTCCTCCACACTACTCCCTCCTTGCTGCAAAGTGCTCCATTTCACATACATGGATTGCTTGTAATTAGAAGGAACAAATCGTCCCCTAAGTTTCTTCCTAAGCTTGGTCCATGTAGAAATACGAGTTTTCCCATTGCTTTCTCGTTTTCTTTGGACTCCTTTCAACCAAGTTTCAGCATACTTGGCTATCTTTACCTTAGCAATCTTGTACTTTTTTTCATCTTCCTCAACGTCTTTGAACTCAAAGTACCTCTCAAGTGATTGCTCCCACTCCAAGTACTTCTCAGGGTCAAGAGTACCATCAAAAAGGTCTACATCCACCTTTAGACTCTTGTCATCAATTCTAGGAGGGTTTTGACGCCCATCCCTTTGTTCTTGTGTCAACAAACGAGCCATTAGAGCCATTATATTACCATGTAATTGCTCATTGGTTTCCAAGAGTCTTTGTTGGTTTTCCTCCATCATTCTAAGTCTCCTTTGGTCAATGGTTTCATTTGGGTTTGCTTGATCCATTTTGGACAGAAACGCCCCCTACCTGACGCGCCAAATGATGTAAAAACTAATAGAAAGTCTTAGTTAATACAAGCTTAATGGATCAAACTTAAGTGGAAAGAAAAAAAAAGGGTTGGTGTTTTAAGTCAAATTACGGGTAAAGGTTTGTAGGTTGTTTTGGAAATGGTTAAGGAACGTTTTTTAGAGGAAGGAAGGATTAGTTTGTAAGGATTACTCACTTAAACAAACAAGATATGTAGGCAAGGATTACTCACTTAAAACCCACTAGTTGTTTAATTTGCATGGAAGGAAAACTCACTTAACCACTCAAATTCGTCAAGTTAAACTTGGAAAAAAAAAACGTTTTATCTTAGTAACAAGAATAAATAGTTTTTAAGGAGAAAACTTTCTTAATTCATATATCATAATCTGCCATAAACTTACATTTCATAAGCTTAAATAAAGAAAACAAACTAGTACTAAACTACACGCATTAAACAAGCTTAACGTGTGTTTATTGTAACTAAACATGAAAGCTAAAACCTAGCCTAGAATCACGCCTAAGCTAAGCAGATTTTCTTAACTGATTTTAGGCTTTAATCACCCTTAATAAACCTCTTAAAAACTGCTGAAAAGAAGCTTAAAAACAGCCATAAAGAACCAGCAAAAAACGTGGAGTAACCTCCCCTTGATTCATGCCTTTCTTCATGCTAAATGTTTATGATTTGCAATGAAGTTTCTCCTTGCTTTAAGGACGTCTTTTCCTATGCCTAAGGCTGTTCAAAACGTGCCTAAGATGCCCATTAACCCATTAACATTCATAACCAGAATGTAAACAAGTAAACCCTTGGTTAGCAAGAAACGGTCCATGCGCACAAAAAGTATCTAACACTTGATCTTCAAATGACTTAGCAAGAATGATTTCTTTGTGAATTGGACTTGTAGGATGATCATGCTTGATTGGACTAATGGACTCTTCATGATTTGCATCAGGGTCTCATTAGTCCTAAGGCGCGTCAAACATAACAATAATTAGAAGTATACATAATTTAGGCATAACAATTTATTTCTTCATTGATGTTTCTTCAAATACATAAGTCTACATGTTTCTTCACATACACTTGTAACCAAGAAGGCTCTTCGAAAGGGTCAATTACATCATCGCCCATCCTAGGGGCTCATTATGGCATGATCCGAGCACATACTGTTTCAAGACTCGCCTAAAAATGAGACCGTAATCATATAAATGGCATTTTCGTCATGTTAGAGGCCTTTTTCGCAATTTCAGTAGGCCGAATGCATTAAAATTGTCCATGATCGCTTATCTAGAAGGGGCTCATCAACCCAACGGGGTGTAGATACATCATCGCCCTTCCAAAGGGCTCATTAGCACTAAGGGGCGTCAGACACATCATCACCCATCTAAGGGGCCCTTTAGCCCTAAGGGGCGTGAGACACATCATCGCCCATCCAAGGGACTCATTATCCCTAATGGGCATTAGACACATCATCGCCCATCCAAGGGGCTCATTAGAATTAAGGGGCGTGAGACACATCATCGCCAATCCAAGGGGCTAAATTGCTCTAAGGAGCGTCAGACACATCATCGCCCATCTAAGGGGAGTTAGTTGCATCATAGCCCATCAAAGGGGCTCATTAGCCCTAAGGAGCGTCAAACATAACAATAAATACAAGTATACATAAATTAGGCATAAAAATTTGTTTATTCATTGATGTTTCTTCAAATACATAAGTCTACATATTTCTTCACAGACACTTGTCACCAAGAAGGTGCTTTGAAAGGGTCAATTACATCATCGCCCATTCCAAGGGCTCATATGGGGTGATCCGAGCACGTACTGTTTCAAGACATGCCTAAAAATGAGACCGTAATCATAAAAATGGCATTTTCCTCATGTTACAGGCCTTTTTCGCAATTTCGGTAGGTAGAATTCATTTAATTTTCCATGATCGCTTATCTAGAAGGGGCTCATTAACCCTTCGGGGTGTCAGACACATCATCGCCCTTACAAGGGGCTCATTAGAACTCAGGGACGTCAGACACATCGTTACCCATCCAAGGGGCCCATTAGGCTCAAGGGGCGTAAAACACATCATCGCCCATCCATGGGGCTCATTAGCCCTAATAGGCATCAGACTCATTATCGCCCATCCAAGGGGCTAATTAGAACTAAGGGGCATGAGACACATCATCGCCAATCCAAGGGGCTCAACTCCTCTAAGAGGTGTCGGACACATCATCACCCATCCAAGGGGCTCAATAGCCCTAAGGGGAGTGAGTCGCATCATAGCCCATCAAAGGGGCTCATTAGCCCTAAGGGACGTCAAACATAACAATAAATACAAGTATACATAAGTTAGGCATAACAATTTGTTTCTTCATTGTTGTTTCTTCAATACATAAGTCTACATGTTTCTTCACAGAAAATTGTCACTAAGAAGGTACTTAGAAAGTGTCAATTACATCATCGCCCATTCCAGGAGCTCATTATGGGGTGATCCGAGCACGTACTGTTTCAAGACACGCCAAAAAATGAGACCGTAATCACAAAAATGGCATTTTCGTCACGTAAGAGGCCTTTTTCGCAATTTTGGTAGGTAGAATGCATTAAAATTTTCCATGATCGCTTATCTAGAAGGGGCTCAATAACCCTACGGGGTGTCAGGCACATCATCGCCCTTCCAAGGAGCTCATTAGCACTTAGGGGCGTCATACACATCATTACCCATCCAAGGGGCACATTAGAACTAAGGCGCGTGAGACACATCATCGCCAATCTAAGGGGCTCAACTGCTCTAAGGAGCGTCAGGCACATCATCGCCCATCCAAGGGTCTCAATAGCCCTAAGGGGAGTGAGTCGCATCATAGCCCATCAAAGGGGCTCATTAGCCCTAAAGGGCGTCAAACATAACAATAAATACATGTATACATAAGTTATGCATAACAATTTTTTTCTTCATTGATGTTTCTTCAAATACATCAATCTACATGTTTCTTCACGGACACTTGTCAACAAGAAGGCTCTTTGAAAGGGGTAATTACATCATCGCCCATCCCAGGGGCTCATTATGGCGTGACCCGAGCACGTATTGTTTGAAGACACGCCTAAAAATAAGACTGTAAACATAAAAATGGCATTTTCGTAATTTCAGTAGGTATAATTCATTAAAATTTTCCATGATCGCTTATCTAGAAGGGGCTCATTAACCCTACGGGGTGTGAGACACATCATCGCCCTTACAAGGGGCTCATTAGCACTGAGGGGCGTTAGACACATCAATACCCATCCAAGGGGCCCATTAGCCCCAAGGGGCCTGAGACACATCATCACCCATCCAAGGGGCTCATTAGCCCTAATAGGCATCAGACACATCATCGCCCATCCAAGGTGATCATTAGAACTAAGGGGAAGGAGACACATCATCGCCAATCTAAGGGGCTCAACTGCTCTAAGAGGTATCGGACACATCATCGCCCATCCAAGAGGCTCAATAGCCCTAAGGGGATTGAGTAGCATCATAGCCCATCAAAGGGGCTCATTAGCCCTAAGGGACGTCAAACATAACAATAAATACAAGTATACATCAGTTAGGCATAACAATTTGTTTCTTCATTGTTGGTTTTTCAATACATAAGTCTACATGTTTCTTCACAGACACTTGTCACCAAAAAGGTACTTAGAAAGTGTCAATTACATCATCGCTCATTCTAGGGGCTCATTATGGGGTGATCCGAGAACGCACTGTTTCAAGACACGCCAAAAAATGTGACCATAATCATAAAATGGCATTTTCGTCATGTTAGAGGCCTTGTTTCACAATTTCGGTAGGTAGAATGCATAAAATTTTTTAATGATCGCTTATCTAGAAGGGGCTCAATAACCCTACGGGGTGTAAGATACATCATCGCCCATCCAAAGGGCTCATTAGAACTAAGGGGTGTGAGACACATTATTACCCATCCAAGGGGCCCATTAGCCTTAAGAGGCGTGAGACACATCATCACCCATCCAAAGGGCTCATTAGCCCTAATGGGCATCAGACACATCATCGCCTATCCAAGGGGCTCATCAGAACTAAGGCGCGTGAGACACTTCATCGCTAATCCAAGGGGCTCAACTGCTCTAAGGAGCGTCAAACACATCATCGCCCATCCAAGGGTCGTAATAGCCCTAAGGGGAGTGAGTCGCATCATAGCCCATCAAAGGGGCTCATTAGCCCTAAGGGGCGTCAAACATAACAATAAATACATGTATACATAAGTTAGGCATGACAAATTGTTTCTTCATTGATGTTTCTTCAAATACATCAATCTACATGTTTCTTTACAAACACTTGTCACCAAGAAGGCTCTTTGAAAGGGGCAATTACATCATCGCCCATCCCAATGGCTCATTATGGCGTGATCCGAGCACGTACTATTTTAAGACACGCCTAATAATGAGACCGTAATTTTAAAAATGGCATTTTCTTCATGTTTGAGGCATTTTTTCACAATTTCGGTAGGCCGAATGCATTGAAATTATCCATGATCGATTATATAGAAGCGAATTATTATGCCTACGGGGTGTCAGGCACATCATCGCCCTTCCAAGGGGCTCATTAGCAATGTGGGGCGCCAGACACATCATTACCCATCCAAGGGGCCCATTACCCCTAAGGGGCGTGAAACACATCATCACCCATCCAAGGGGCTCATTAGCCCTAGTGGGCATCAGACACATCATCGCCCATCCAAGGGGCTCAATAGCCCTAAGGGGAATGAGTCGCATCATGGCCCATCAAAGGGGCTCATTAGCCCAAAGAAGCATCAAACATAACAATAAATACAAGTAAACATAAGTTAGGAATAACAATTTGTTTCTTCATTGATGTTTCTTCAAATACATAAGTCTACATGTTTCTTCACAGACACTTGTCACAAAGAAGGTACTTAGAAAGCGTCAAGTACATAATCGCCCATTCAAGGGGCTTATTATGGTGTGATCCGAGCACGTAGTGTTTCAAGACACGCCTAAAAATTAGAACGTAATCATAAATTTGGCATTTTCGCCATGTTAGAGGCCTTTGTTCGCAATTTCAGTAGGCCGAATGTATTATAATTTTCCATGATCGCTTATCTAGAAGGGGCTCATTAACCCTACGGGGTGTCAAACACATCATCGCCCTTCCAAGGGGCTCATTAGCACCGAGGGGCGTTAAATACATCATTACCCTTCCAAGGGGCCCATTAGCCCTAAGGGGCGTGAGACACATCATCGCCCATCCTAGGGGCTCATTAGCCCTAATGGGTATCAAACACATCATCTCCCATCCAATGGGCTCATTAGAACTAAGGGGCGTGGGACACAACATCGCCAATCCAAGGGGCTCAACTGCTCTAAGGAGCGTTAGACACATCATCGCCCATCCAAGAGGCTCAATAGCCCTAAGGAGAGTGAGTCGCATCATGGCCCATTAAAGGGACTCATTAGCCCTAAGGGGCATCAAAAATAACAATAAATACAAGTATACATAAGTTAGGCATAACAATTTGTTTCTTGATTGATGTTTCTTCAAGAACATAAGTCTACATGTTTCTTCACATACACTTGTCACCAAGAAGACACATAGAAAGCGTCAATTACATCATCGCTTATTCCAGGGGCTTATTAAGGGGTGATCCGCGCACATACTGCTTCAAGACACGCCTAAAAATGAGACTGTAATCTTAAAAATGGCATTCTCGTCATGTTAGAGGCCCTTTTTCACAGTTTCGGCAGCCAAATGCATTAAAATTTTCCATGATTGCTTATCTAGAAGAGGCTCAGTAACCCTAGGGGGTATCAGACACATCATCGCCCCTCCAAAGGCTCATTAGCCCTAATGGTCGTAAGACTCATCATCGCCCATCCAAGTGGCTCATTATTCCTAAGGTGCTCAGACACATCATCACCCTTCCAAGGGGCTCATTAGCCCTAAGGTGCATCACAAACATCATCGCTCGTCCAAGGGGATCATTAGCCATGAGGGCGTCAGCCACATCATTACCCATCCAAGGTGCTCATTAGCCAATCCAAGGGGCGTCATTCACATCATCGCCAATCCAAGGGGCCCATTGGCCCTAAGGGGCGTGAGACACATCATCGCCCATCTAAGGGGCTCATTAGAACTAAGGGGCGGAGACACATCATCGCCTATCCAAGAGGCTTCATTGCTCTAAGGAGCGTCAGACACATCATCGCCCATCTAAGGACCTAATTAGCCTTAAGGTGCGTGATTTACATCATTGCCCATCCAAGGGGTTCATTAGCCCTAAGGGGTGTCAGACACATCATGGTCCATCCAAAGGGCTCATTAGCCCTGAGGGATGTAAGACACATCATCGCCCATCCAAGGGGCTCATTGGCCTTAAGGGGCGTCAGACACATCATCGCCCATCCAAGGAGCTCATTAACCCTGTGGTGTGTCAGACACATAATTTCCCATCCAAGGGCTCATGAGCCTTAAGGGGGGTCAGACACATCATCGCCCATCTAAGGGGTTCATTAGATCTAAGGTGCATCAGACACATCATCGCCCATCCAATCGGTTCAGTAGCCTTAAGGGGCGTGAGACACATCATCGCCCATCCAAGGGGCTCAATTGCCCATCCAAGGGGCTCAATTTTCCATGATCACTTATCTAGAAGGGGCTTATTAACCCTAAGGGGTGTCAGACACAACATGGCCCATCTAAGGGGCTCATTAGCCTTGAGGGGTGTCACACACACCATCGCCCATCCAAGGGGCTCATTAGCCCTAAAGGGCGTTAGACACATCATCGCCCATCCAAGGGGCTGATTAGCCCTAGGGGCATCAGACACGTCATCGCCCATCAAAGTGGATCATTAGCCCTAAGGGGCGTGAGATACATCATTGCCCATCCAAGGGGCTCATTGGCCCTAAGGAGCGTCAGACACATCATCGCCCATCCATGGGGCTCATTAGCTCTGAGGGGCGTCAGACACATCATTACCCATCCAAGGGGCTCATTAGCCCTAAGGGCCGTCATACACATCATCGCCAATCCAAGGGGCCTATAAGCCATAAGAGGCGTGAGACACATCATCGCCCATTTAAGGGCTCATTAGGCCTAATTGGCATCACACACATCATCGCCCATCCATGGGCCTGATAAGCCCTAAGGGGCATCAGACAGATCATCGCCCATCCAAGGGGCTCATTAGCCCTACTGGTCGTGAGACACTTCCTCGCCCATCCAACTAGTTCATTATTCCTGAGGTGCATCAAACACATCTTCGCCCATCCAAGGGGCTTATTAGCCCTAAGGTGCATCACAAACATCATCGCTCGTCCAAGGGGATCAATACCCATAAGGGCGTCAGACACATCATTACCCCTCCAAGAGGCTCATTAGTCCTAAGGGGCGTCATACACATCATCGCCCATCCAAGGGGCTCATAAGCCCTAAGGGGCATCAGGTACATCATCGCCCATCCAAAGCGCTCATTAGAACTAAAGGGCGGAGACACATCATCGCCCATCCAAGGGTCTAATTAGCCTTGAGGGGCGTCAGACACATCATCACCCATCTAAGGGGCTCATTAGCCCTAAGGGGCATCAGACACATCATCGCCCATCCAAGGACCTCGTTAGCCCTAAGGGTCGTGAGACGCATCATCGCCTATCCAAGGGGCTCATTATTCCTAAAATGCATCCGACACATCATCGCCCATCCAAGGGGCTAAATTGCCCTAAGGGGCGTTAGACACATAATCGCCCATCCAAGGGGCTCATTAGCCCTATGGGGCGTCAGACACATTATTACCCATCCAAGGGGCTCATTAGCCCTAAGGGGCGTCAAACACATCATCGGCAATCGAAGGGGCTAATTAGCCACAAGGGGCGTGAGACACATAATCGCCCATCTAAGGGGCTCATAAGCCCTTAGGGGCATAAGACACATCATCGCCCATCCAAGGGGCTCATTAGAACTAAGGGGAGGAGACACATCATCGCCTATCCAAGGGGCTCAATTGCTCTAATTAACGTCAGACACATCATCGCCCATCCAACGGGCTAATTAGCCTTAAGGGGCGAGAGTCAAATCATTGCCCATCAAAGGGGCTCATTAGCCCAGAGGGGTGTTAGACAACACATTGCCCATCCAAGGGGATCATTATCCTTAAGCTGCTTTAGACACATCATCGCCCATCAAAGGGGCTCATTAGCCCTTAAGGGCGTCAAACATATCAACGCCCATCCAAGGGGCTCATTAGCCCTAAAGGGCGTGAGACACATCATCTCCCATCCAAGGGGCTTATTAGCCCTAAGGTGCATCAGACAAATCATCGCCCATCTAAGGAGCTCATGATGCAAATCACGAAAGTCCTATTAGTCCTAGTCACAATTTTCATCCAAGTCCAAGCACAAGTCCAAGTTACGGTTCATCCAAAGAAGTGATACTTGCGAAATCATTTGAAGACCAAACCTTGGATTCTTTTGCTGCCCATGGTCCGTTTGGTTTTAATCATGGATTTACTTGCTTAATTGCTCATTAAGCACGTTAATTGATACATTTTGAACAGCCATTTCAGTTGAGAGGAACTCAAGGAGAAACTTCAATGCATGAATAATGAAAGGGGCGTGAATCAAGGGGGGTTACAAATGCACCTCCAACGGTTTTTCTTGCTGAATTTGTGGCTGTTTGCTTAGCTCATTTACATGCGTTTAATAAGGACGTTAAGGGGCATATGAAGACTAAGAGGCTGCTGCACTTAGACGTAATTTAGGCTTAGTTTCATTTTCGTTGTTTAAAGCTTTAATAAATCAGTTTGCTTCTTTAAGTTAAGCAATGATTGTTAGTTCTTTTAGTTGCTTATAAAAGGCATGTAATTGTAGTTTGTAATCAGATTTTGATCAATGAAAAAGAGCTTTTGCTTGAACTTAAAAACCGATTATTTGTTTGTGAAATAACCGGTTTTTGTACCAAGTTAGACTTGAAGAGATTGAGTGGTCAAGTGAGTAATCCTTCCATACAATTTGAACTTAGTAGGTTGAGTGAGAAATCCTTGCCTTCATATCCTTGTTTGTTAAGTGAGTAATCCTTACAAACCTACACCTAAATTCTACATAAACGTACCTAAACACCAACCTAAAATCAATCCTTTGCTTAAGCTTGATTCATTAACTTGTTTAAACTAATTTCATCTATTAGTTTTTACATCATTTGGCGCGTCAGGTAGGGGGTTGTTTCTGTCCAAATGGATCAAGCAAACCCAAATTAAACCGTTGACCAAAGGAGACTTAGAATTATGGAGGAAAACCAACAAAGGCTCTTGGAAACCAATGAGCAATTACATGGTAATATAATGGCTCTAATGACTCGTTTGTTGACACAAGAACAAAGGGATGGGCGTCAAAACCCTCCTAGATATGATGACAAGAGTCTAATGGTGGATGTAGACATTTTTGATGGTACTCTTGACCCTGAGAAGTACTTGGAGTGGGAGCAATCACTTGAGAGGTACTTTGAGTTCAAAGACGTTGAGGAAGATGAACAAAAGTACAAGATTGCTAAGGTGAAGATAGCCAAGTATGCTGAAACTTGGTTGAAAGGAGTCCAAAGAAAACGAGAAAGCAATGGGAAAACTCGTATTTCTACATGGACCAAGCTTAGGAAGAAACTTAGGGGACGTTTTGTGCCTTCTAATTACAAACAATCCACGTATGTTAAATGGAGTACCTTGCAACAAGGTAGTAGTAGTGTGGAGGAGTACATAAAAGAATTTGAGAAACTTTCCATTGTGTGCGAAATAGAGGAAAATGAAGAACTCAAATTAGGGAGGTTTATGGCGGGTTTGGATAAGGACATTTATGAGAAAGTAGAGGTGCAACCCAATCTGTCCTTTGATGAAGCTTGTAAACTTTCGGTGAAGTCTGATAATCAAAGGAAGAAGAAGAAACCTTCGAACTCTTTTGACCCAAAATTCAAACGTCCATTCAATCCACCAAAAGAAAACTCTTCTTTCCCAAATTCCACCAAAAGAAACCCAAGTTCCTTTGACCCAAAAGAAAAAGGCAAAGCTGTTGCCAAAACCGGGGACTTGAGTGACATAGTGTGTTTTAAGTGTCATGGAAGAGGACACTATAAGAGGGATTGTCCTAATACTAGAGCTTTAACCATGAGAGAGCTAAAAAATATGATGGCTCAACCTTTTAGCCTAGATGAGGAGTTAGAGGATGAAAATGTTGTTGAAAATGACCCTTTGGAATCTTATGATTCTAACGAAGAGGAGGAACAAGGTGATGATTGTTTCCCCGAAAAAAACAGCCTAGTCTTGAGGAGAGCTTTACAAATGCAAGTTGAGGTTGTGAAGAAACCCTTTGCAAAGAGAGAATGTCTTTTTAACCAAATGCAAGGTTAATGGAGATGTTTGTGACTTAATTGTTAATAGTGGTAGTGAAGCAAATGTTGTATCAAGTGACCTTGTCAAAAAACTTGATTTGAAAACCACTAAACACCCTACCCCTTACAAATTGAGTTGGCTTGATAAGAGTAAGAGTACGGGAGTTAGGAGACAATGCTTAGTAAAATTTCAGATTGGTTCTTATGTTGATGAGATTTTGTGTGATGTCATTCCTATGGATGCATGTCACGTTTTATTAGGAAGACCATGGCAAAGTGATAGAAAATCAATCCATGATGGTCTAACTAATACCTATACTATCACCCACCAAGGCAGCAAGAAAGTGTTGCATCCCTTACCACCACAAAAAAAGATTCCCCAAACACAATTCCCACCACCACAAACACCACAAAAAGAGCCCAAAATAAAGGAAATCTTGTTACTTTCTTTCAAAGAATTCGAAAAGGCCTTAGAGAAGGAAGATGAGGTGTTTTTGTTGTTGTCTAAGGAGGAGCATGAAGGGTTTGTTCAACAAAACCCTAGGTTGGCCGAATTAGTCAAAGCTAATGAGGATGTTTTTCCTAATGAGTTGCTTTTAGGATTACCTCCCATTCGTGGGATAGAACATCAAATTGACCTAATTCCGGGAGCACCCCTTCCTAACAAACCACCTTATAGATGTAATCCCATGGAAACTAAAGAGTTGCAAAAACAAATTGAGGAGTTGATGCAAATGGGTTATGTGGGAGAGTCTATGAGTCCTTGTGCTGTTCCTACCTTGTTAGTGCCTAAAAAAGATGGAACATGGAGGATGTGTATTGATAGTAGGGCTGTGAAAAATATAACCATTAAGTATAGGTTTCCCATACCTAGGCTTGATGATATGTTGGATGAGTTGAGTGGAGCTAGAGTGTTTTCAAAAATTGATTTGAGAAGTGGGTATCACCAAATTCGTATGAGGGAGGGTGATGAGTGGAAAACAGCTTTTAAAACCAAGCATGGGTTGTATGAATGGCTTGTTATGCCATTTGGTTTAACAAATGCCCCAAGTACTTTCATGAGGCTTATGAATGAGATGTTGAGACATTTTTTGGGGAGGTTTGTAGTTGTTTACTTAGATGATATTCTCATCTATAGTACAAATGAGGAAGATCATTTGAGGCACTTGGAAGAAATCTTTAGAACTTTGAGGGAGAAAAAATTGTATGGGAAGTTGGAGAAGTGTCATTTTTTGCTAACAGAAATTGTTTTTCTTGGTTACATTGTTTCAGGTGATGGAATCAAGGTGGATCCAAGCAAAATAGAAGCCATTGCTTCGTGGCCTATCCCAAAAACCATAACTGAAGTTCGTTCATTTCATGGACTAACCTCTTTCTATAGAAGGTTCATTAAGAACTTTAGTACCCTCATGGCTCCTATCACCGAGTGTACAAAGAAAGGAACCTTCCAATGGAACCCTCAGGCCCAAGAGGCGTTTGAACTAGTGAAAAAAAAGATGTGTGAGGCACCTGTTTTAGCCTTACCTGATTTCATGAAACCCTTTGAAGTTGAGTGTGATGCAAGTGGGAAGGGAATAGGGGCTGTCCTAATCCAAGAAAAAAAAACCCATTGCCTACTTTAGTGAGAAATTGAGCCAAGGGAAATTGAACTATTCCACTTATGACAAAGAATTTTATGCCATGGTTCGAGCCTTAGATCATTGGTCACATTATTTGAGGCCACAACCATTCATCTTGCATTCGGATCATGAGTCTTTGAGGTTCATACATGGCCAAAAAAAATTGAATGCTAGGCATGCTAAGTGGGTAGAGTTCCTTCAATCCTTCAATTTTACTACGAAATATAAGCAAGGGAAAGCCAACATTGTGGCTGATGCTTTGTCAAGGAGGCATACCCTACTTGGAATCATGGAAGCTAAGGTCCTTGGTTTTGAGATCATGAAGGAATCTTACAAGGATGATCTTGAACTTATGGAGATCATTGAGGCGTGCAAGCATGGGGTTAATGGACAATTCGTGATGGTGGATGGTTTTCTTTTCAAAGGAAACAAACTTTTTGTTCCTAAAGGGGCAATTCGTGACTTATTGATAAGGGAAGCTCATGGAGGAGGCCTTGCTGGTCATATGGGTATTCAAAAGACCCTAGAGATCTTGCAAAGTCACTTTTATTGGCCAAAGATGCTAGCTAACGTGCACCAAATCCTAGCTAGATGTTCTACTTGTCAAAGGGCTAAAATGACCTTTCATAGAGGTGAATACAAGCCTTTGCCAATTCCCGAAAGACCTTGGGAGGATTTGAGTATGGATTTCATCATGGCCTTGCCTAGAACAGCTCGTGGAAAAGATTCAATCATGGTGGTTGTTTGATCGGTTTTCGAAGATGGCCCATTTCATTGCTTATAAAAAGGTGGATGATGCTTATAACGTGGCTCAACTTTTTTTCAAGGAGGTGGCTAAGTTACATGGTTTGCCTAGAACCATTGTTTCAGATCGTGATACAAAGTTTGTGAGCCATTTTTGGAAGTCATTATGGAGGCTCGTGGGTACCAAGCTACTTTTCTCAACTAGCCATCATCCACAAACGGATGGTCAAACTGAGGTGGTGAATAGAGTTCTTGGAACATTGCTTCGTGCCTTAGTGAACAAAGGAGGGAAAGATTGGGATCTAAAGCTAGCTCATGCTGAATTTGCTTACAATAGAACTCCAAGTAAAACCACGAAATACTCACCATTCGAAATTGTTTATGGGGTCAATCCTTATGTTCCTATTGATTACATTGCAATTCCTAAGGACAAATTTGTTCATGGGACAGCCAAGGAGCATGTTGAGTTCATGATGAATGTTCATAAAGAAGTTAGGAAGAACATTGAGAAAGCTAACGAGTCCTACAAGAAGCAAGCAAACAAACACTTGAGCAATGTGAGAAAATTCGAAGTGGGTGATCTTGTTTGGATTTTTCTTCGAAAAGAAAGGTTCCCTAAGCAACGAAAGCACAAGTTGATGCCAAGGGCAGAGGGTCCGTTTCAAATCATGGAGAGGATCAATGATAATGCATACAAAGTTGATCTTGGAGGGCAATTTGGAGTTTCATCAACTTTCAATATTGGTGACCTAGCTCCTTATTTAGAAGATGACGAGTTGAGGACAACTCCTTTCGAAGAAGGGGATGATGATGCAAATCACGAAAGTCCTATTAGTCCTAGTCACAATTTTCATCCAAGTCCAAGCACAAGTCCAAGTTACGGTTCATCCAAAGAAGTGATACTTGCGAAATCATTTGAAGACCAACCCTTGGATTCTTTTGCTGCCCATGGTCCGTTTGGTTTTAATCATGGATTTACTTGCTTAATTGCTCATTAAGCACGTTAATTAAGACATTTTGAACAGCCATTTCAGTTGAGAGGAACTCAAGGAGAAACTTCAATGCATGAATAATGAAAGGGGCGTGAATCAAGGGGGGGTTACAAATGCACCTCCAACGGTTTTCTTGCTGAATTTGTGGCTGTTTGCTTAGCTCATTTACATGCGTTTAATAAGGACGTTAAGGGGCATATGAAGACTAAGAGGCTGCTGCACTTAGACGTAATTTAGGCTTAGTTTCATTTTCGTTGTTTAAAGCTTTAATAAATCAGTTTGCTTCTTTAAGTTAAGCAATGATTGTTAGTTCTTTTAGTTGCTTATAAAAGGCATGTAATTGTAGTTTGTAATCAGATTTTGATCAATGAAAAAGAGCTTTTGCTTGAACTTAAAAACTGATTATTTGTTTGTGAAATAACCGGTTTTTGTACCAAGTTAGACTTGAAGAGATTGAGTGGTCAAGTGAGTAATCCTTCCATACAATTTGAACTTAGTAGGTTGAGTGAGAAAT
This sequence comes from Chenopodium quinoa, assembly GCF_001683475.1. Classification (NCBI taxonomy): domain Eukaryota; kingdom Viridiplantae; phylum Streptophyta; class Magnoliopsida; order Caryophyllales; family Amaranthaceae; genus Chenopodium; species Chenopodium quinoa. Next base: position 82,376 of record NW_018742272.1, on the reverse strand, counting down.
CCTTGCCTTCATATCCTTGTTTGTTAAGTGAGTAATCCTTACAAACCTACACCTAAATTCTACATAAACGTACCTAAACACCAACCTAAAATCAATCCTTTGCTTAAGCTTGATTCATTAAATTGTTTAAACTAATTTCATCTATTAGTTTTTACATCAGCTCATTAACCCTAAGGGGCGTCATACACATTATCGCCAATCCAAGGGGCCCATTAGCCCTATGGGGCGTGTGACACATCGTCGCCCATCCAAGGGGCTCATTAGACCTAAGGGGCGTCAGACATATCATCGCCCATCTAAGAGGCTCAGTAGACCTAAGGAGAATCAGACACATTATCACCCATCCAAGGGGATCATTAGCCCTAAGGGTCGTGAGAAACTTCATCGCCCATCCAACGGGCTCATTATTTCTAAGGTGCATCAGACACATCATCGCCCATCCAAGGGGCTCAATTGCCCTAAGGGGCGTTAGACACATAATCGCCCATCCAAAGGGCTCATTAGCCCTAAGGGGAATCAGACACATCATCACCCACCCATGGGGCTCATTAGCCCTAACAATTTTTAGACACATCATCGCCCATCCAAGGGGCTCTTTATTCCTAAGGTGCATTAGACTCATCATAGCCCAGCCAAGGGGCTCATTAGCTCTAAGGGGTGTCAAACACATCATCTCAAATCATAGGGGCCCATTAGCCCTAAGGGGCGTAAGACACATCATAGCCCTTCCAAGTGGCTAATAAGCCCTAAGGGGCATCAGACACATCATCGCCCATCCAAAGGGCTCATTAAAACTAAGGGGAGGAGCCACATCATCGCCTATCCAAGGGGCTCAATTGCTCTAAGGAGCGTCACACACATCATTAGCCCATCCAAGGGGCTCATTAGCCCTGAGGGGTGTCAAATATATCATCGCCCATCCAAGGGGATCATTAGCCAAAAAGGGGCGTGAGACACATCATCGCCCATCCAAGGGGCTTATTATCCCTAAGGTGAATCAGACACATCATCGCCCATCCAAGGGGCTCATTAGCCCTAAGCTGCATCAGACACATCATCGCCCATCCAAGGGGCTTATTATCCTAGAGGGGCATGAGACACATCATTACCCATCCTAGGGGCTCATTAGCCCTAAGGGTCGTCAGACACATCATCGCCAAATCGCCAATCCAAGGGCCAATTAGCCCTAACGAGCGTGAGAAACATCATCGCCCATCCAAGGGGCTCATTAGCCAGACACATCATCGCCCATCTAAGGGGCTCATTAGTTCTAAGGGACATCAAACACATCATCACCCATCCAAGGGGCTCATTAGCCCTAAGGGGCGTGAGACACATTATTGCCCTTCCAAGAAGCACATAAGCTCTAAGGGGCATCAGACACATCATCGCCCATCCAAGGGGCTTATTAGAACTACGGGGAGGAAACACATCATCTCCTATCCAAGGGGCTCAATTGCTCTAAGGAGCGTCAGACACATCATCGCCCATGCAAGAGGCTAATTAGCCGTAAGGGGCGTGAGTCAAATCATTGCCCATCCAAGGGGCTCATTAGCACTGAGGGGTATCAGACAAAACATCGCCCATCCAAGGGGATCATTAGCCCTAAGGGGCATGAGACACATCATCGCCCATCCAAGGGGCTCATTAGCCCTAAAGGGCTTCAAACACATCATCGCCCACCCAAGGGGCTCATTACACATCATCCCATCCAAGGGGATCATTATTCCTAAGGTGCATCAGACACATCATTACCCATCCAAGGGGCTCATTAGCTCTAATGGCCGTCATACCCATCATCGCCAATCCAAGGGGCCCATAAGCCCTAAGAGGCGTGAGACACATCATTGCACATTTAAGGGGCTCATTAGCCCTAATTGGCATCACACATATCATCGCCCCTATAAGGGGCTCATTAGAACTCAGGGGCGTGAGACACATCATCGCTTATCCAAGGGGATCAATTGCTCTAAGGAACGTCAGACACATCATCGCCAATCCTAATTAGCCTTAAGGGGCGTGAGTCACATCGTTGTCGATCCAAGGGGCTCATTAACCCTGAGGGGTGTCTGACACATCATCGCCCATCGAAGGGGCTGATAAGCCCTAAGTGGCGTCAGACACATCGTCGCCCATCTAAGGGGCTCATTAGATCTAAGGGGCATCAGACACATCATCGCCCATCCAAGGGGCTCATTAGCCCTAATGGTCGTGAGACACTTCCTCGCCCATCCAATTGGTTCATTATTCCTAAGGTGCATCAAACACATCTTCGCCCATCCAAGGGGCTCATTAGCCCTAAGGTGCATCACAAACATCATCGCCCGTCCAAGGGGATCATTACCCATGAGGGCGTCAGACACATCATTACCCCTCCAAGGGGCTCATTAGCCCTAAGAGGCGTCATACACATCATCGCCCATCCAAGGGGCTCATAAGCCCTAAGGGGCATCAGACACATCATCGGCCATCTAAGGAGCTCATTAGAACTACACACTAATCTCTGATGGTCACCAATCGTCCACAAAATATGACCTTTATTAGGGATAATTTTCGATTAAAATATTCAATGTTCACTTACTAGGTGTTTCTTTATCCAAGCCATTGACTTGATACCCTATTTTGAATATTTATTAAAATCGAATGGACTCATTATTTAATTCTTAACCACAATTAAATAGAGACGGAGTGATTTAAATTGCATGAAAATTTTAATTACTCCAAAACTGAATGGTTAATCATGGTGCTTTACATCAACATTGTTCAAAATTTGATTAAAACACTATAAGATGGAATTCAAAGCCAGTTCATGACATGCTTGATTCCCATTGCCTCAATGTGTTTGTTGTGCTTCACTTGAGGCAAAGGTTTAGTAAGTGGATCGGCTACATTGTCATCCGTTCCAACTTTGCAAATTCTGATTTCACCTTCTGACTTCCATTCTCGAATCATGTGAAATCGCCTCTGGACATGTTTGACCTTCTGATGTTCTCGTGGCTCTCTAGCTTGAGCAATAGCTCCATTGTTGTCCAATAGAGGTCTATTGGACCCTTGATCGAGGGTACAACACCAAGTTCATCAATGAACTTGCGAATCCAAACTGCCTCCTTGGCTGTCTCAGATGCTGCCAAGTACTCGGCTTCAGTTAAAGAATCAGCGGTTGTGCTTTGCTTTGCACTCTTCCAACTAAACGCTCCTCCATTGAGACAGAATATATATCCTGATTGTGAGTTGAAGTCGTCTCTGTCTGTTTGGAAGCTTGCGTCGGTATATCCCTCAACAACCAATTCATCTTTAAAACCATAGACCAGGAATTTATCCTTGTTCCTTTTCAGGTACTTTAGAATATTCTTGGCCGCAGTCCAATGCGCCTCTCCTGGGTCTGATTGGTATCGGCTCGTAGCACTTAAGGCATACGATACATCAGGCCTAGTACATATCATGGCATACATGATCGATCCAATAAGCGAAGCATATGGAATTCGACTCATCCTTTCTTGATCATCAGGTGTCTTTGGACACTGCTTCTTGCTTAAGGTAATGCCATGTGACATGGGTAGGTGCCCTCTCTTGGCTCCTTCCATTTGGAATCGAGCCAGTACCTTATCGATGTAAGTACTTGGACTCATTCCAATCATCCTTTTTGATCTATCCCTATAGATCTTGATGCCTAATATGTACTGATCCTCTCCCAAGTATTTCATTGAAAAACATTTCCCGAGCCAAGCCTTTACAGACTCTAGCAATGGAATGCTATTTCTAATGAGCAAAATGTCATCGACATATAAGACTAGGAAGGCGACGTCACTCCCACTTACCTTCTTGTAGACACAAGACTCGTCTGGATTCTTGATAAAACCAAACTCACTGATGGCTTCATCAAATCGCAGATTCCAACTCCTGCTTGCTTGCTTTAATACATAAATGGACTTCTTAAGCTTCCATACCTTCTTAAGATTATTCTGGTCGACAAAACCTTCAGGTTGTGTCATATACACAGTTTCTTCCAAAATCCCATTGAGGAAGGCGGTTTTAACGTCCATCTGCCATACCTCATAATTATAATATGCAACAATCGCTAGAAGAATTCGAACGGACTTTAGCATAGCAACTGGAGAAAAGGTTTCATCATAATCAACGCAGTGAATTTGCCTGTAACCTTTTGCTACCAGCCTTGCTTTGTAAATAAATACATTTCCATTTTTGTCGGTTTTCATCTTGAAAATCCATTTACATCCGATAGGTGTGTAACCTGCGGGTAAATCAACCAAGTCCCATACTTGATTTTCAAACATGGAGTCCATTTCGTATTTCATGGCCTCTTTCCATTTTGTAGAGTCAGGGCTCATCATAGCTTGCTTGTAGGTTGCCGGCTCATCTCCATCCACTACTAGGATGTCCAGATCTTCGGTTAATACAACACCGAGATATCTTTCAGGTTGAGATATTGGCCAAGTCGACCTACGTAGGGTAATGGACTGAGCATTTGCATTGTCGGGTTGACTTTGCATATTTTGACTTTGACCAATGTCAACAGCTGCTTGGTAAGCACTTTGATTGTCAACTTGTCCTTGTTGCTCGTCCTCTCGAACTTCGTCGAGTTCGATTTTTCTCCCACTTGTCATTTTGGAGGGATGCTCCTTCTCCAAGAAGACATCATCACGAGCAACAAACACTTTGTTCTCGGATTTGTTGTAGAAGTAATACCCTTTGGTTTCTTTTGGATAACCCACAAAGTAAACCTTGTTAGATTTCGGATGAAGTTTGTCAGAAATGAGTTTCTTGACATATGCTTCGCATCCCCAAATCTTGAGAAAAGACAACCTTGGCGGTTTGCTTGTCCATAATTCATATGGAGTCTTTTCCACTGCTTTTGACGGAGCATGATTTAGTGTGAGTGCCGCAGTTAAAAGTGCATGTCCCTAGAAAGAGATTGGAAGTTCACTAAGACCCATAGTAGATCGGACCATGTCTAACACGGTTCGATTCCTCCTTTCAGATACTCCATTCCATTGAAGAGTTCCTGGAGGTGTCAACTCTGAAAGTATTCCATGTTCTTTAAGATGGTCATTTGAACTCTTGGCTCAAATATTTGCCACCTCGATCCGATCGAAGCGCTTTGATTTTCTTGCCGAGTTGGTTTTCAACTTCTTTCTGAAATTCTTTGAATTTATCAAACGATACAGATTTGTGCGACATTAGATAGACATAACCATATCTACTAAAGTCGTCCGTGAAGGTTATGAAATACCGATAACCACTCCTTGTGGGTGTACTCATTGGTCCACATACATCGGTGTGTATTAGTCCCAACAAGTCACCAGCCCTTTCTCCTAACTTGGAGAATGGTTGCTTTATCATCTTGCCTAACAAACATCCTTCGCAATTCTCAAAGGATTCTAAATCAAATGAGTCAAGAATACCTTCTTGTAGAAGTTTCTTGATGTGTTTGATGTTAATGTGGCCAAGGCGACAATGCCACAAGTAAGTTTGACTAGACTGTGTAGTCTTAGTTTTCTTTGCAAGATTATTAACGTTATAAATTTCCTTGTCTACTGATAACACATAAAGACCATTTTCTGAATGTGTCGTACCATATAAAACATTATCGAGATAAAATGAACATGATTGGTCTTTAACTCGAAATTCAAAACCTTTGGCGTCCAACGCCGAAATTGAAATGATGTTTTTGGTAATGTTGGGAACACAATAAACATTGTCAAGTTCCAAAACTGGCCCCGTGGGCAAAGACAAACTAAGAGATATTATGGAAATAGCACCAATACTTGCTCCATTTCCTACCCGGAGCTCGATCTCTCCCTTCCCTAGCTTCCTAGTGTTCCTTAGTGCCTGTGAATTAAAACAAAGGTGTGAGCCACATCCGATATCTAATACCCATGAAGCCGAGCTAGTGAAGTTAAAGTCTATAATGTAAATACCTGATGTAGAAGCAACGGTTGCGTTCTTCTTATCTTCATTGAATTTGAGGCAGTCTCTCTTCTAATGTCCCTTCTTCTTGCAATAGAAGCATTCGGAATCAGACTTAGAAGATGCTACCTTTTTCTCCTTGTTGTCTTTGGTAGCTTTCGGCTTAGGCGGAAAGTTCTTCTTCCCTTTCCCCTTAAAGCCTTTCTTCCTTTTGCCTGCCCTTTTGAACGGCTTACCCTTCTTAACCATGAGCATATCATGCTTTCCCTCATCCTCGAGCGTCTAGTCAGCTTGCTTCAACATCCCATGAAGCTCGGTGAGGGTTTTCTCCATGCTATGCATGTTGTAGCTCATCTTGAACTGGTCATAACCTTTGTGAAGGGAATGGAGAATGATGTCAATAGCCATTTCAGTTGAATACCCCGCATCAAGCCTTCCCATGTTCTCAAATAATCCAATCATTTTATGCACATGTGGGCTGACTAGCTCTCCTTTCTTGAGCTTAGTCTCAAGGATCTGCCTGTGGGTTTCAAACCTTTCAGTTCGAGCCTGCTCTTGAAACATATTCTGTAACTCAGAAATGATCTCATAGGCCGATTCCTTCTCGAAGAAGGTTTTCTGAAGTTCAGGAGACATAGTGGCTAGCATTACGCACTTGACATCCCGATCGGCTACTTGCCATCGGTTAAAGGCTGCTTGAGTTACCTCCTCATTGGGAGCCTCGGGCATTTCCTCATCAAGGAAATACGCATTCTATTCTTGCATAAGAACGATGCGCAAATTTCTTTGCCAATCAAGGAAATTGGTACCACTCAACTTCTCCTTGTCGAGAATTGAGCGTAATGAAAACTGGTTGTTTGAGGTTGAAGACATGATTCTACAATTGAAAGAATTTTAATGAAAAAACCATTCAAAAATACTTAAATAAGATTGAATTTTATTCATGCAAATTTTCAATACTTATTTAACGTCTTATTCACACGTAAAATTTGTCCCTATTTTGTGAAAATAAGGCGATTCCAAGATCCGAAGAAACAAAGAGTGGTTAAGCATGCTTTGGCTTGTTTAAACACTCAATCTTCTTGGGTAAGCATTGCCTTGCTAATGGCTCTAAGCCACTCTTGGTTAGATAATCGTCGCATCTAATGCATCTTTGACGATGTATCTCTTTTTCCACGGTATGTGAGGACTCCTCACTCATACCGATGAGTTAAACCAAAACCAACGTGCACACCCGGTGTGCCTTATGCCCCTTGGAGAAGTGATGGCACCTCGCTTTGGCGTAGCCTACCATCACTCTCGTTCGGTTAGTAAGTGTTGTTTTGGAAAGGCAAGTATGACTCAATATTATTAGGGACCTTGGATTTCTATGTTGGTTGATTTAAGTGAACTTAACTAATCATCGCAACATCAAGAAAACCTAAGCATGCATCTAACGAATAATTCACACATATATATATAAGCATAAAATATAAAGCGAAATTATAGATGTATATTGGCAACTAGCATGACCCCTTGAGATCTTCATATCTTCAAAAGGTCTTCATTTGCAATTCAAGGCTTTGTCTTCCAAGATACGTCGTCTTCAAGACTTAACCAAAATATGCAAAAAAAACTAGTGTCTACAACTAGGAATAATCTAAATATTAAAGTACAAAAATACTTAACGGTGCGTAGACCGTATTTAGATTTACAAAAATACATAACGGCACGTAGTCCGTATTTTCTATCCTAGTCGGGTCCCACTAGTTGCCATTTCATAAAACCTGTGAGAGAGAATATATATATTCCATTCATCCATTCACTATTTGTGAATGGCCCATGCAATTTACAAATTAAACAAAGTAAAAAACATTTAAACAACGCGCGCACTAGTAACTAATCTAGGTGGTTAAGCCGATTAACACGCCTAATTAAAACTAGTCAAAGTTGTTTAACCGATTATATAATTTACGTCATTAATAATTGAAGCTCCCACTAAATTCCGCATTTCCTTAATTAATCTAATTCATTAAGTCGGTAGCACCCAAACTTGTCAAAATGAAATTTTGCCAATGCCGCTCAAAACCGAGGCCTAGCCAATTCAAATAAACAAAATTAATTAAAATAAATAAAATGGCAAAATAAGCAATATTACGGCTAGTTACCTCACCGCACCAAGCATACGCACATGCCAAAAAACACGAACACACGACCCACGGCACACGCCCGCGAGCTGCTGCCACGACCCAGTCGCGTGTGGCTGCTGCAGCCCGCGTGCTGCTGCTGTGCGTGGGTGCTGCCGCGCGTGTGGCCGCAAGCAAGGCGGCGCTGCCACCTTGGCAGCCACATATGGGCTGCTATGCAGCCCGGCTCGCCAAGGTGATTTATTGCCTCGTTTTGCGTGCCACGGCCTCGGGATTCGATCCCTTTTCGCGAGACAACAATAATTAATTCTAAATTAATTATAGAACTAATTTAGAGAGCAAAATAAAATTTTAAACAAGTCTAACTTAATAAAATTTTCAAAGTGCAAATAACCAAAATAATTCCAAGAACCATTCTTAATTAAATTGGTTTAGCTTGGTGCAACATAAAATTGAGGCAATTTCTCACTTTCAATTTAATCAATTTAAATTAAACTTGAGAATTTGACAAAGTAAAGGGAAGTTGGAAAAATATAAACTTTAATGTTCAAATGAAAATTCCAACATCTAAATTTTTGTGAATCCTTGAAAATTATATCTTCCAACTTGAAGATAACCAAATTTCTATCACAAAATTCGAAACTTTATGTTTCCAATCAACTCAAAATGATTAAAACATCAAAGTTTAACACAAAATAACATGGAATTTAGTGGTTTTTTAAAGTTTCAATCACTTATCACAAATAAAGATTGAATCTTTAACACTTAGGGAGCCTCAAAAATAAAACTTTCACACTAAAAAGCAATTAGTTTGCAATTATGTGAAAATAAATCAACCTTTAAGCATCAAATACTACCAAGTAAGTGTGCTTTAAGGGGACATAAAAATGCAGAAAATAATGCAAATAATCAACCATATAATTAACAATTTATGCCATTAATTTCAAGGTTAGAAAAGACTTTAAGTTTTTCGTCAAAAACGAAAAACCCCTCGAAAAAGGCATTTCTGGTCAGAATTTGGCTAAAATAAACCTTGAAAAACATGATTATAAAAATAAACGAGCGGGGCTCCGATACCGCTGTTGGGGTTTGGTGAGTCCGACTTACCGCGGAAACAAACCCCTACCCGAGGAACCACTCGCAATAATTAAAATCATAAAGCATAAATAAATAATCACAAAGAAAAGATAACGAATCTTACCCTCGAAGCGGGCTTCGCCCAAAAACCGGGGCTCTTACTTGAAAGCTACGAGCACGTCAAGCGCCGCGCCTCCGACGGTATCCACCCACAAAAAGGGGTTAGCAAGGTCCGACCAAAACCCGAGTGTTATATGAGTTTAAGAGTTTTCCCAAAATTATGGACTGCACTTTTTAACTCCCACTCAAGCATCATTCCAATGCCCCAAGTTGGGTATTTATAGGAAATGATGGGATTATGAAAATCTCTCCCATCAATGTGGGACATTGAGATTTTCACATTTTATTTTAAAGCTAAAATAAAATTATTAAGCAAACTAGTAATAAATCAACAAGTGTCAAGCATACATGAGGGAGTAGGTGAGGACCACTTGGAGATGGGGACCAAACTTGCTCCCCACTCTCTCCCTCACCTTGCGCCACATGGCAACCCCCACTTGGGCACCAAGGCACCCAAGTGGGCTTCTCATTTTGCTGCTGCCCGTAGCCTCGGCCTAGCTATCCACGCACCACAAAGTGCGGGCTGCTTGCTAGAACCTTCGGCCAGCAGGCCCCTGCACTTGCATGCGTGCTGCTGCTGCCAAGGGCTGCTGCTAGCTTGCCTCGCACCTAGTGCGGGTTGCAAGCTGCAGCATGCTAGCACGCCACGCACTAGGTGCGGGCTGCTAGCCGCAGCTTGCTAGCAAGCCCCGTACTTGGTGCGGGCTGCTAGCTCGGCTATACCCCCCAGCACTCGATGTTCCGATGCTAGGGGTATTTTGGTCATTGTTGATTTATTACTGTTTTCTCGTCTCGTCTTCTTATTATCTTCGACTCGACTTCCGACGATCGGTTTCGACACTCTAAGCTCGAATTACCGACGTCTAAATATTTAACACTCGGGCGACGAATTAATTTCTTCCGAATTAATTCGTCGAGTTGGTTCCTATATTTTGCTTGGGTGTGACCCAAAGGGTTCAGTCAAGATTAAGTTGTAATATTAATTATATTAATATTACTGATAGGAAGCGGCCTCCACCCAGGCATTCCGATCACCTGACCTTACTGAATATATTAGCTTTCTAATAATTTTGAACCCGCTATCAGAATAATACACTTGTTCGAAGGACACCATTCCTTTCAATTATAGCCCATCCAAGGGGCTCATTAGCCCTAAGGGGCGTCATACACATCATCTCAAATCAAAGGGGCCCATTAGCTCTAAGGGGCGTGAGACACATCATCGCCCTACCAAGGGGCTCATAAGCCCTAAAGGTCATTAGACACATCATCGCCCATCCAAAAGGCTCATTAAAACAAAGGGGAGGAGACATATCATCACCTACCAAGGGGCTCAATTGCTCTAAGGAGTGTCACACACATCATTAGCCCATCATAGGTGCTCATTAGCCCTGAGGGGTGTGAGATAAATCATCTCCCATCCAAGTGGCTCATTAACCCTAAGGGGCGTCATACACATTATCGCCAATCCAAGGGGCCCATTACCCCTATTGGGCTTGAGACACATCATCGCCCATCCAAGGGGCTCATTAGCCCTAAGGGGCGTCAGACACATCATCACCCATCTAAGAGGCTAAATATCCCTAAGGGGCATCAGACACATTATCACCCATCCAAGGGGATCATTAGCCCGAAGTGTCGTGAGACACTTCATCGCCCATCCAAGGGGCTTTTTATTCCTAAGGTGCATCAGACACATCATCGCCCATCCAAGGGGCTCAATTGCCCTAAGGGGCGTTAGACACATAATCGCCCATCCAAGGGGCTTATTAGCCCTAAGGGGTATCAGACACATCATCACCCATCCATGGGATTTATTATCCCTAAGAATTATAAGACACATCATCGCCCATCCAAGGGGCTCTTTATTCCTAAGGTGCATCAGACTCATCATAGCCCATCCAAGGGGCTCATTAGCCCTAAGGGGCGTCAAACACATCATCTCAAATCTAAGGGGCCCATTAGCCCTAAGGGGCGTAAGACACATCATCGCCCTTCCAAGGGGCTCATAAGCCCTAAGTAGCATCAGACACATCATCGCCCATCCAAAAGGCTCATTAAAACAAAGGGGAGGAGACACATCATCGCCTATCCAAGGGGCTCAATAGCTCTAAGAAGCGTCACACACATCATTAGCCCATCCAAGGGGCTCATTAGCCATGAGGGGTGTCAGACAAATCATCGCCCTTCCAAGGGGCTCATTAGCCCTAAGGGGCGTGACACACATCATCGTCCATCCAAGGGGCTTATTAGCCCTAAAGGGCGTCAAACATATCATCGCCCATCCAAGGGGCTCATTATTTCTAAGGTGCATCAAACACATCATCGCCCATCCAAAGGGCTCATTAGCTCTAAGGTGCATCAGACACATCATCGCCCATCCAAGGGGCTCATTATCCCAGAGGGGCATGAGATACATCATTATCCATCCAAGGGGCTCATTAGCTCTAAGGTGCATCATACACATCATCGCCAATCCAAGGGGCCCATTAGCCCTAACGAGCGTGAGACACATCATCGCCCATCCAAGGGGCTCATTAGCCCTAAGGGTCGTCAGACACATCATCGCCCATCTAAGGGGCTCATTAGCCTTAAGGGGCATAAGACAAATCATCACCCATCCAAGGGGAACATTAGCCCTAAGGGTCGAGAGACACATCATCACCCATCCAAGGGGCTCATTATTCCTAAGGTGCATTAGACACATGATCGCCCATCCAAGGGGCTCAATTTCCCTAAGGGGCCTTAGACACATAATCGCCCATCCAAGGGGCTCATTAGCCCTAAGAGGAATCAGACACATCATCACCCATCCAAGGGGCTCATTAGCCCTAAGAATCGTGAGACACATCATCGCCCATCCAAGGGGCTCATTAGCACTAAAAGGCGTCACACACATCATCGCCCATCCAAGGGGCTCATTACACATCATCGCCCAACCAGAGGGATCATTATTTCCAAGATGCTCATTAGCCCTAAGGGGCGTCATACACATCATCGCATATCCAAGGGGCCTATTAGCCCTAAGGGCCGTGAGACACATCATTGCCCTTCCAAGGGGCTCATAAGCCCTAAAGGAAAACAGACACATCATCGCCCATCCAAGGAGCTCATTAGAACTAAGGGGAGGAGACAAATCATCGCCTATCCAAGGGGCTTAGTTGCTCTAAGGTGCGTCACACACATCACCGCCCATCCAAGGGGCTAATTAGCCTTAAGGGGCGTGAATCAAATCATTGCCCATCCAAGGGGCTCAATAGCCTTGAGGGGTGTTAGACAAATCATCGCCCATCCAAGGGGCTCATTAGCCCTAAGGGGCGTTAGACACATCATCGCCCATCCAAGGGGCTCATTAACCCTAAGGTGCATCAGACACATCATCGCCCATCCAAAGGGCTCATTTGCCCAGAGGAGCATGAGACACATCATTACCCATCCAAGGGGCTCATTAGCCCTAAGGGGCATCATACACATCATTGCCAATCCAAGGGGCCCATTAGCCCTAACGGGCGTGAGACACTTCATCGCCCATCTAAGGGGCTCATTAGCCCTAAGGGTCGTCAGACATGTCATTGCCCATCTAAGGGGCTCATTAGCCCTCAGGGGCATCAGACACATCATCACCCATCTAAGGGGCTCATTAGCCCTAAGGGTCGTGAGACACATCATCGCCCATCCAAGGGGCTCATTAGCCCTAAGGGGCGTCAGACACATAATTGCCCTTCTAAGAGGCTCAATAGCCCTAAGGGGCATCAGACACATTATAACCCATCCAAGGGGCTCATTATCCCTAAGGGTCGTGAGACGCTTCATCGCCCATCCAAGGGGCTCATTATTCCTAAGGTGCATCAGACACATCATCGTCCATCCAAGGGGCTCAATTTCCCTAAAGGGGCGTTAGATACATAATCGCCCATCCAAGGGGCTCATTAGCCCTAAGGGGAATCAGACACATCATCACCCATCTATGGGGCTCATTAGCCTTAAGAATTGTCAGACACATCATCGCCCATCCAAGGGGCTCTTTATTCCTAAGAGGCATCAGACTCATCATAGCCCTTCCAAGGGGCTCATTAGCCTTAAGGGGCGTCAAAGACATCGTCTCAAATCAAAGGAGCCCATTAGCCCTAAGGGGCGTAAGACACATCATCGCCTATCCAAGGAGCGTCACACACATCATTAGCCCATCCAAGGGGCTCAATTGCCCTGAGGGGTGTCAAACAAATCATCGCCCTTCCAAGGGGCTCGTTAGCCTTAAGAGGCGTGAGACACATCATCGCCCATCCATGGGGCTTATTAGCCCTAAAGGTGTAGACACCTAAAAATGTCTCCCCAAAACCAAACCCGATGATAAATAACCTTTCACCGCCACTGTTGGTCGGGATTAGTATTTAATCACGAGAGTGCTTGAAAAATCGTATTAAATTCATACTTTTGAAAGCTCCATGGATTAGTCTTGATGTTTGGTAAAAGCATAGTTTTAATTTTAGCCCAAGCTTGTTAATTAATTTTAAGCCCAAACCTTTTTATTTTATTATTTTATTATTTATTTTTGGCCCAAATATTTTATTTATTTTTATTTCATTATTTTCTTATTTTAGCCCGAATAATAAATTTCAGGAAAAAGCCCGAAATTATCAATCGGCACTTAAAAAGCCGAAAGAAATTAGGGTTAAAAATGAATTTAGACGGAGAAATGGACTGGAACTGACCATGTCACGGTACCGCCTGACCGTGTCACGGGAACCCTTCCTGTCTGACGGTGGGACTTCCCGTGACACACGTGAAGTTTCTTGTCCTTTCCGCGTAAACCCTTAACTCGTTTTCCGTTCCGTTTTCTAAAAATTTCCCGCGTCACTCCAAAACTGTACCGTGTCACGGGAATATATACCGTTTGACGGTACTGTCTAACCGTGTCACGGTACAGTCTGACCGTGTCACAGGATACTTTATTAGGGTTTTTATCATTTTAGGGTTCCGTGTGCTCCCTCAGCACATTTTCCCTATAAATACCCCCTCATTTCTGATGTACGGGGCAACCAGAATTTATTATTCTTATTTTCTCTCTTCTATGCTATTAACCTAAACACTAGCCTACCCTTTTCACTTAAAAATTCCTTCTTCAAGCACTCAAAGGAGTCCATATTTCACTCGAGGTTCTGTCCTTAAGCCAAGGCGAGAAAGGTAGAATCGTTTGAGGGTTTGGCCCCAAAATCAACCTTATTTCATTTAATTTAATTTAATTGTTGTTTTATTATTTCCTTGAAGTTACTAACTCGTTTATTATTTTGAAGTTGCAAACAAACAGATTCAAAGTACGGATCATGCTCTTATTATTATTATTATTATTATTATTATTATTATTATTATTATTATTATTATTATTATTATTATTATTATTATTATTATTATTATTATTATTATTATTATTATTATTATTATTATTATTATTATTATTATTATTATTATTATTATTATTATTATTATTATTATTATTATTATTATTATTATTTTTCTAACGATTTTTCTTATGTTGTTGGAATTATGATTAAATTGGTTTTTATATTAATATTGATTCTATTATTTATTTTGATCACCATATTGCGTGTTTAAAGGAAATATGTAATTGAAAATCACGACTAATAAGATGATTTGGACAACCGGTTTAGGTTCCTTTTTAATCTTATTTTTAATTGAAGTGATCACCAAATTTTTAGAATTATGTGTGCATTAATTTCAAAACAATTTAGCTAAATAATAGTTTGGAGCGAATTGAATATTTTGTTTGTATGCCTTTGAGATCATAGGAATGTTTTTCAATATAAGAATCGAGTAGAGGCCAATACGGGCGAATGTGATTTCATGACTCACTTCGTACCATCATCCCCGATCCTCCTTTCGTGGTTCCGAACCATATGGAGTTAGTAATCTCATGGATTATGAATGGGGTGTAACCTTCATGAGTCAATCGTTGTTGCCTTCGTTGTCCCTTATCGTGGTTGCCTTTTTATGATCCGTGAACGGTTTACAAGTTCCTTAAAAACTTGTTGGCGGCTCCATAACTTATTTGTCCCTAATCGTAATGTCAATTCCCATTTCCTATGAGTGCCGAGCATATTCACACATGCTTTTAACGTAGGCGCACTTCGAGCGACGCAAATAGGGCACCAGTCAGATTTTCTGACTGCCGTGTCATGACAGAGTCTGCCGTGTCACGGCAGTCCTAAAATCAGTCCGGTGGCCTATTTTCTTTTCTCATAGCCGACTTCCTTTAATTTTTCTGAACAAACGTATGTGTTCTACATGCGTCTTAGCTCCGGGGGATTTAAGCTCTATCGACCCAAAAACGCTCATGGCAATAAGGGTTCATCCGAGTTATTAAATCCACCCAAACCATGGAGTCGAGTTCGATTTCATCACGAACTCACGGAGCCGCCAGTTGGCATACACCCTCAAGGGAGGCTGCCTTGCTAACGCGTCCAAACTCTTAACCATGGTACTCTTTGACACCCAAAGCTTGACCAATAGTTGAACATAGATCTTGACTCTAGGTTGTGAACTTTATTTACATCATCGTGCCTAAATGCCATGTGGTTGTTTGGTGCTAACCCTCATGTGTTTGCTCTTTTTGTTTAACCCATGACCGAGGGTTTTTATTCTCACATAGCAATTAGTACGGACTTGAAATCGATTAAAATCTGAAAAAATCACAAAACTGACCTGGAACTTTGCACCGTGTCACGGCATGTTCTGCCGTGTCACGGTGAACAGTGCCGTGACACGGGAAAGTCTACCGTCTGACGGTAGACTGCACCGTGTCACGACATTTTGCACCGTGACACGGTGCCCAGGAAAGTGTCCTGTCAGTCTTGTTCTCGATTTTTGTGCGAATGTAGTGTCCAGTTTTGAGTCGTGTCTAGCTATACAGTCAAAACACGCGTCCATAACCTCACTTAATCACTCACATGTCGTCTTCACACACTTTTTTTGCTTTAAGTCGTGCACCACTTTTTTGACCGTATTTTAGGGAAGTCTTGTTTTTGTGTCTTTTTTTAGAGAGTAAGTCGGATGGTTTCCTCCCTTTAAAAATAAACAAGCAACGTTTCAAAATTTTTTTTTTTTTTGCCGTAACATGGGAATTTATCCCGTCTGACGGGAGAAGTGTCCCGTGCCACGTCACCCCCTGTTAAATTTTTTTTATTTTTTTTTGCCGTGACACAGGAATTTATCCCGTCTGACGGGAGAAGTGTCCCGTGCCACGAAAAAAAAAATAAAAATTTTGTTTTTTTTGCCGTGACACGGGAATTTATCCCGTCTGATTTTTTGCCGTGACACGGGAATTTATCCCGTCTGACGGGAGAAGTGTCCCGTGCCACGTCACCCCCTGTCAAAAAAAAAAAATTATTTGTTTTTTTTTTTGCCGTGACACCGGAATTTATCCCATTCTGACGGGAGAAGTGTCCCGTGCAACGAAAAAAAATTATTTTTTTTGCCGTGACACGGGAATTTATCCCGTCTGACGGGAGAAGTGTCCCGTGCCACGTCACCCCCTATCAAAAAAAAAAATCCCGTGCCACGTCAGCGTCTATCGTGGCACGGGAATGGCTGTCGCGCCACGAGAAACCCTACTGTGTCACGGCAAATTTCCACCGTGACACGGTGGAATTTTAAAAAAAAAAAAAAAAGCGTCAGTCAAGTCTTCCGTGTTTATTTGGTCCTCGCGTCAGTCATTTTTGTTATTGTTCACATGTCTAGCCATACGATCATACCACGAGTCTTATAACATCACTTAGTCACTCACGAGTCAAATATAGTCCACACACTTTCTTTATGTTCCGACTCGAGTCGTGCACCAGGTCGTTTATGATCGTATATTAGGTTCATGCACCCTTTTTTCGTCATAATAAAAAAATGAGTGGAGTTTTCTCACCTGTTTTCAAATGTCTATTTTTTCCTTCCTTTCCTATCTTGAGCAATGAGTCAAACAATTAAGTGAATTGTTTTATTTCACAATACTTGTTCAAGGAAAAGAGATAGATCAATACGGTTCGAGCCATTACCGCAACAATCTCTCAGATCTAATAGGCGTTCCAAGAGAACTTTGTCATCTCCGTTACTCATCACCTTTCAATGGCCACTAAAGAAGACATTGAGAACATCAACAAATCCATTGAGGCACAGTCTTCCATGATGCAAACCCTTACCACTAGGGTCACTACCATGGAACAAAACAAGGTCACTGTTTCCACCCTTGACAAATTGAAGGAACAAATGAGTAAGATTTCTAAGGAGTTCACTTATGTGGAACGGCCTCCCACTCCTTTGAATGTGAAGGACAGACTCCCTGAAAAGTTCTCCACTGCTGATATTTCAAAGTTCAAGCCTACTGACAATCCAATATTCCATTTGAAGGCGTTCTCTGCAACCATGGCTCTTAAGGGATTGGACGTAACACTCTTCCCTACGGTGTTCCCTCTCTCCTTAGAACATGCTTGCCAACAATGGTTATATTCCCTAGATGCCAAGCGTACTGCGACTTGGCAAGATGTCACCGAAAGTTTCATGAATCGTTACAACTGTAACATTCAAACTAAAACTTCTGAACGTGAACTCTCCATTCTCAAACAGAAAGAGAATGAAGGCTTCACCGCTTACCTGAACAGGTGGAGGGAAACAGCTTCACTCTTGGTAGATCCCCCCAAAGAAAGAGAGATGGTTCGCCTCTTTATTCAAAATATGACTCATAAATATAGGGAACATCTCAAATTTCTTCCACTGAACACTTTCGAAGCTGTATATGACATCGGCATCAATATCGAGGATGAGCTAATAAAGACTGCTGGTAGTAACAATAATTGATTAGGGGATTTTGCTCCCACCAATCGGAATGCGCCACGTGGGCCAATCAGGTCCTGCCAAGTGTCCCCCAGTTGGAACTGTCAGGGCTTGCCACGTGGCACGCGCTTATTTGTCCACCTTGGACCTATTATGTCATGACACGTGGCATACTCCATGCCTAATGGAGAAATCGGCCACCCAGGCCCAACTTCCGAGGGAAGCCCAATCAGCCCTAGGTTAACCTAAACCTAGGATTGGCACGTTTCCCAAGGTTATAAATACCTCCCTTAATCCTCATTAAGGGGGGATTAAGGAAAAAACACATTAAACACTCTCACCTAGAGAGACCCACTCACTTTAATTTCCGCATTAATTACTCCTTAATCAAGTACTAACTTGTCCGTTGGAGGCAGAGCTCCCACCACCAGGAGTCTCCGTTATTTTGCAGGTACAGGCGTCCGGTTCCAGTCTCGGAATTGTAACTCTCCCGCAGGACATCAGAAAACCCCGAAACAGCCGGCCTAGAAAAAGAAAAAAGAATTCAAACCATACTCCCCAAAGTATGTGTTTAACAAGGATAACCAGTTTATCCTAAAAGAAATCAAGGGACGGATCTCAATTGAGAAGCCGGTCCCCATGAAGGGTTCTACAAACAACCGGAACCAAGATAAATTTTGTGCTTATCATGATGATGTTGGTCATCACACTAATGATTGCATCAGTCTCATGCGGTATCTGGACCGCCTGGCTGAGCAAGGTGATCTTGACACTTATGTCAAGAAATCTACGGGGAACACTTCCTCAAAAAAGCAGTCGGCCAAAAAGAAACAACGGGACGACAGCTCCGATACAGATGATGCAGTCGTCTACACCATTGCAGGCGGCTTCTCAGGAGGCGGCCCCACTATTAGGGGCAACAAAGCCAATATCAGGCGTTTAGATGTAAATTCCGTTCACCAAGAACGGCCGTCCAAATATTCATTTCCTGAGATTGTCATCACTGAAGAAGATCTAGGAGGGGTAAGAGGGCCGCATGACGACCCTATCGTTATTGAATGTAAAGTGGCCAACCAAAGAGTTGGCCGAATCCTCATAGATACCGGAAGCTCCTAAGATCTCATCAGTAGCAAATGTCTGTCGAAACTAAAATATCAGACTGGTTGCATACATCCGGCCTCCCACCCTTTAGTAGGGTTTGGAGGAGGAGTCGTCCACCCAGTGGGACGAGTGGATTTACCCATCCGTCTGGGCGAAAAAGGGGAAGGACGACACACGGTAGTCCGTTTCCTGGTAGTAGAAGAACTCTCGGCTTACAACATGATTCTGGGACGACCAACCCTGAATAATTCCAAGGCTGTTATAATCCCATCTCTTATGTTGCTCAAGTTTGAGAGGGATAATAGAACAGTCGGCTCCCTAAGGGGAGATCAGAGGATGGCCCGAGAGTGCTATCTCTCGGATGTCAAGCCCACTGTTATGGCCACTGGGTCAAGTGGTGAAAAAACAGACCTTGACAATGTCAAGAAGAGTGCGCCTGTTCAAGAAGCAGGCGGCAAGAAGAGAAAGGCATCCCAGACAGGGGCCGCAAGAAAAGAAAGAAAATAGCAATCATTGGCAGAGGAGCGGTCGGATGAGTTCCGCCCTCAGCCGGCTGGTGAGCATACGGACCTGATCTTAGACGACTCACGTCCTGATCGAACAGTCAAAGTTGGGACGACTGCTCTGAGAGACCTTGGTTACGACTTTCACAAGCTATTGAAAGAATACAAGGACATCTTTGCATTCGAAGTCCATGAAATGCCAGGCATTAGTCCTCATCTGGCGGTACATAAACTGGCCGTGGATCCAAAAAAGAAGCCGGTACGGCAGAAGAAACGGAACCATGGCGAAGAAAGAAGTCAGGCGGCAGCCGCCGAAGTGAAAAAATTACTTGATGCAGGGTTCATTCGGCAATGTTACTTCCCAGACTGGGTTGCAAATGTGGTGCTTGTTAAAAAGCCGAATGGCACCTGGCGAATGTGTGTAGACTACACAGGCTTAAACAAGGCGTGCCCCAAAGACAGTTACCCTCTGCCTAAAATTGATAATCTGGTCGACTCAACAGCCGGCCATGCTTTGATGAGCTTTATGGACGCCTACTCTGGTTTCCATCAAATTCCTTTATGGAATAAAGATCAGGAAAAGACGGCCTTCGTCACTGATCAGGGGTTATACAGTTACACGGTCATGCCGTTTGGTCTTAAGAATGCTCCGGCTACCTTCCAGCGAATGATAAACACTGTGTTCTTTGATCAGATTGGGAGAAATGTCGAGGCATACATTGATGATATGATTGTCAAGACTAAACTTCAGAAAGATCATCTGTCGGACCTCCGAGAAACTTTCGCCACACTCAGGCGGCACCATGTCATGCTCAATCCCAAGAAATGTGTATTTGGGGTTGAGTCTGGGAAATTTCTCGGATTCCTTATCAATCAGAGAGGAATAGAGGCGAACCCTGAGAAGGTGCAGGCGGTCATTGACATGCAGTCGCCTCGTACCATCCGAGAGGTTCAGAAGTTAACAGGTTGTCTGGCGGCCTTGGGAAGATTTCTAAGCCGATCAGGCGACAAATGCCTATACTTTTTCCAGGCAATTAAGAAAAAGGCAAGGTTTGAATGGGGGCCGGATGCTGAGGCCGCCTTCCAGAAATTGAAAGTCACTTTCATTCCTTGCCGAGGCTGGTCAGCCCTTTGCCCAAAGAAGTACTCTACATGTACCTGGCCGTCTCTGATCATGCGTTAAGTGCTGTTCTCCTTGCTGAAAGAGACGGCTGTCAGCTCCCGGTCTACTTTGTCAGTCACGTACTGAAAAATGCCGAGTTGAGATATCCCTTAGTGGAGAAATTTGGTCTTGCACTCTTCATGGCTGTTAAAAAATTGAAGCCCTACTTTTTGGCACATGTAGTCGTCGTGTATACAGACCAACCTATCAAGCGGCCACTGACCATCATAAAGTCGTCAGGCCGAATGATCAAATGGGCCATAGAAATTCAGAGCCTCGAAGTTACTTTCGAGCCTAGAAAAGCGGTGAAGGGGCAAGCCTTTGCTGACTTTATTGTTGAGATGACTCGTCCCCCTGACTCTCAAGTTCCAGACCAAGTCTGGAAGGTATATGTGGACGGAAGCTCTACTTCAAATGGTTGTGGAGCAGGCGTCATATGTCAGTCGCCAGAGGGCGACAGGTACGAGTATGCTCTACGCTTCAGTTTTCAGGCCTCAAACAATGAGGCAGAATATGAAGCTTTACTAGCCGGAATCCGCATGTGCAAGGCGGCAGGGGCAAGAAAAAATAGACGCCTGTTCCGATTCACAATTGATAGTGAGTCAGTACAATGGCGAATATGAAGCAACCCATCCGGCCATGATCAAGTATTTACAGGCGGTCCGACAAGCAGTCGGCTCCCTTGAGGATTTCCATCTGATCCAAGTGCCTAGATCAGAAAACAACCAGGCGGATGCACTGTCAAAATTAGCATCATCCGCCTCCTCTGATACTCCTCGAACTGTTTTTTGGGAAGTAATGGAGAAGAGAAGCATCGAGGAAGACCCTATTGGAATCCTAGACAGAAGCTCAACCTGGATGGATGCAATCAGGGCATATCTGACAAACGGTACCCTGCCGGATGATCATCAACAGGCGGCAGCACTGAAAAACCGAGCAACCAGTTTTGAAATAATAAAGGGAGAACTTCACAAAAGGGGGTACCTTCAACCCTTCTTAAAGTGTGTTACTCCAGAAAAGGGACGAGAGATACTAGACGATCTTCACTCTGGTTACTGTGCTTCTCATATAGGCGGTAGGACGCTTGCTCAACGAGCAAGGCATCAGGGCTACTTTTGGCCTACTTTAGAAGCAGATGAAATGGAGATGGTGAAAAAATGTGACAAGTGCCAAAGGTTTGGCAAGCTAATTCACCGTCCGGCTACTGACCTCACTACCATTCATAGCCCACTACCGTTTGCTAAGTGGGGCATGGATATTCTGGGTCCATATACGCCTGCTACAGGCGGAAAGAGGTACATACTTGTTGCCGTCGACTACTTCACTAAATGGGTAGAGGCGGAGGCTGTAAAGGGAATCAAGACGAAGGATGTAATTTCATTCATTTGGAAAAATGTCATCACTCGGTTCGGGGTTCCCATGTCTATGGTTTTTGATAATGGTCCCCAATTTGAGACGCCTGTTCTCAAAAGCTGGTTGGGTGACCAAGGAATTGCACACTACTTTGCATCTGTCGGCCGTCCACAAGCAAGCGGCCAGGTAGAAGCCTTTAATAAAATCATCTCAAACGGTCTCAAGAAAAAGATTGAACGAGCAGGCGGCCTATGGGCGGATGAATTACCACATGTTCTCTGGGCCATTAGGACGACTGAAAAAGGGGCGACTGGAGAAACTCCATTCCTCCTAACTTATGGTGCGGAAGCTGTTCTTCCAATAGAACACTACGAGCCGACTCTTCGAGTAATGCTATATGACGAAGAGACAAACTGGGAAGCCATGCGCCTGGCATTAGACTCACTTCCTGAAAGGAGGGGCAATGCTGTCTTGCGCCATGAAATTTACCGCCTGAGAATGACTAGATCATACAACAAAAAAGTACACAGGCGTCCACTCAAAGTGGGGGACTTTGTACTTAGAAAAATGGAAGCAGTTGGTAGGGCTAATGAGTCTGGCAAACTAACTCCCAACTGGGAAGGACCCTACCGAATCTGTGAAGAGGTCAGGGACGGTACCTACCGTCTAGAAACACCAGACGGACGACCGTTGCCTCAAACTTGGAATGTAGACAATCTTAAGAAATATTTCTTTTGAATGATGTAAATAGTCAAGGGCTACTTAATAAAAGTTTGCACTTAATGATCAATTTTGTACTAAGAGGGGCATGCCTGCTGAAAAACAGTCGGCTACTCTCCATGTTTAATTTTTATTTAAGAGGGGCATGTCGTCTGTACCTTTACAGTCGGCTACTCTCCATTGAGTATTTCACTCTATCTTCAGAGTGGCATGCCGTCTGTACCTTTACAGTCGACTACTCTCCATTGGGTATTTTACTATCTTCAGAGGGGCATGCCGTCTGTACCTTTACAGTCGGCTAATCTCCATTGAGTATTTTACTCACAATAGGGGCATGTCGTCTGGACATATAGTCGGCTACTCTCCATAAGAAGATGGCCGACTGGTTCCAAACACATAGCCACCCCCCTAATACTTAGCTAAAAAGATTAGGGTCAGGCCGACCCTGTGCCTAACAGGCGGCTACCCTCCTTTTACTTAGCACCTACGTTCACCAAAAACTTACCAAGGCCACAGGCCGAATGATCAGACCAGGCGCCAAGCCAACTGATCAAATCTTCAAAACTAATACGACCTGTCCCAACATCATAGCAGGCATCCGGCGGCATCCCTCCGGATGAAATTCGTCGCAGAGAGCAGCTCCCTTTTGGGTGGAACATTGCTCTATAAACTAATTACACGGCACCTATACGACTGCCCCCAAGGGCAACCACGTAGCCGTTTTTGAGACAAGGATAACTCTATCACTAACCAAACCAGTGGTAGCAGTTGACATCTAAGTCAGATGACCGCCTGAATTACTTGGGATAAATGCAGGGGGTACCTCTTGAGTTAATAGCCAACAAACATTGGCGAATCAAGGGGTCTAGCCGGCCTCCGCCGCCTGGTACCTCTACTTCTCAAGCAAGAGTGACGGCGACTGAGTAACACCAACGTTAACTCATAGTCACTCCCTCAAACTTGGTATGGAACCTAAAAGGTTTGAGTAGACCGCCTGTTTTTCGCAAACAGGGGCTCTCAACCACTACTCCTGCTAGGTTAACAACTTGTGAGTTAAAAGCCAACAAATATTGGCGAATAAAGGGGAACAACCGGTACCCACCGCTTGATACCTCTACTAGTCAGTTCCTTGGCAACTAAGTAACAATCATGTTCACTTGGTCAGACCACTTTCCTACTTGGTTAAATTTAGAAATGACAAGACCGCCTGCCTAAAAAGGATCTAGTCTTTAAAATAGTTCGAATACCGATTGGATAAATGGCCGACTGATCGTCTATCCTGGAAACAGATAACCAGTCGTCCAGGGGCATAGGCGGCGTGACTAACTATCCGTACCTGTCTGCAACTATCGGCCATGTAAAACAGTCGGTCTAGTGAACAATTGGATATTAAAATATTCAATACTTAGACAAATTTGAATCAAAACAAAAATTCATTAAAAAGAAGCCGGTCATTAAAGACCGGCAAAATATTCAGAGCCCCGGCCCCCTGGCCGGGTAAATACAAAACAAACGGCACGCAGGCCGTGGAAAGAATACATAAAGCTTAAGAAGGGGGCAAATCTTCAATATTAGCAGCTGCCGCCTGGTCAGCACTCTTCTTGCTGGACTCGGCTTCAGCTGCATCCTTTTTTGATGCATTACCCCCAAGCGGCACAAGCGCCACTACCGGCTCCTCCTCCTCCAACGCTTCCTCCAACGCCTCTTCCTCAGCAACCGCCAGGATCTCTTGATTATATGTATCAGAACACTAGCGGTACGTTTTTTCCCATGAGGCAAAGTCGGCATTGGGGAAAAGGCGGCCCCAAGTCATGCGCTGGATTTGAGCGGAGTCTTCCATCATCTCCCGGACCAGCTCTTTCTTCACTTGCTCGGCCTTTTCCGAGAGCTCGTGAGTAAGACTCCTCTCCTGGGTCACCAGGCGTTCCTTTACGTTGGCCAAGGATTTCTCCAAGGCTTCGTATGAGTACATCTTTAGGCAAAGAGGTTTCAGCTCGGCCTTGAGATTGGTGATGGTCGCCTCCAGCTCGCCATTCCTCTTCTGGGCCGCCTCTAACTGAGCCCGAACATCGGCGGTAGCCTGCGCCTGATAATAAAGAATATCAATGGTCAGAACTTCATTTTGGGCAATTTGAAACATTGCCTTATCACAGTCAGAGGCGGCCATAGCTTTTGCAGCCTTTACCTCTTTGTTCTTCCGGTCAAGCGGCTTGCGAAGACCGTTCACTCGGAGCAGGGCCTAAGTACAAAGGAACAAGCGTCAGTTTCCAAACAAAAAGAAAACAGGCGTCCTGGAATTCAAATACTCAAAAATATGCTAAGTATACCTCAGCAAGCACCCCTGCAATCCCGTCTAGGTCAAGGGTGCCGACACCCCTGACCGCCTCCCTTTCAGCTGGAGGAATGGCCCTGATCATAGACTTGGCCACCTCTACCAAGTCAGGCTCCTGAGGGCCGGCTGCATCAAGCATAAACAAACGGATTAGACCTAGTAAAAAAGGGAGCAAGTCTAAAATTTACAAGGACAACTTCATACTTCTAGGCGGCCCAGTTGGAGTTTTAGAAGAAGTGGCCGGCTGTTTCTCAGCCGCCACCTGTTTCCTGGCAGAACCAGGAGAGCTCGCAACAGTCGTCCTCCGGGCCTTGGGGTCCGGCTGTTGGGAAGATGAAGCTCTCGGAGCACCCGTCTAAATAAGAAGAAAAAAAAGTTAGTATATGCATAAACACAACTCCAAAAAGAGGGTGAAAGGTTCGAAGCTCACCAAGGGTGCCCCCTTCTTGGGGGAGTCGGTTGAAGCTTGTTGCATGATGGAGGCCCGGAACATGGCCGCCGTAATCTTGGAGGCGGTAATTTTGCAAATGGCGTCAGCTGCAAAAACAAACATCAAAGTTAATAAAAGTCATAACAAGAAATGTATGGAACAACAGAGTATTCTACAGGCCGACTACCTCTTGAGCACCGACTGCTGAGGCCACAGGCGGCCAAAAAGTACTCGTCGTAGAGCCATTTGAAGCTCGGGACGCAGTGCAGGGGTACTTGCTCTCGTACCCCTGAAGTAGAGTTGACCCTCGACTCTACTTTAAAGAGTCCTTTATCAAGGATCTCTTTCTTAGCCTTGGGGGGAACAGGCGGCATGCTACGACCGCCTGCAAGAAGGGGCGGATTCCTGTTCCACCTATTGAAGCGCTTGTTCAGCTCAGTGTCTGAACTCTCAATGATGAGGAAGGTGCTCCGCCAGTCCTTCCACTTGTTTGCTTTACCTCTCGTCATGAGGTAGCCCCTGTGGCTTGTCAATTGATACCAGCCGGTACCGCCTTCCTTAGGGGTCCGACTGAGATAGTTCATATGGGCGAAAGCCTCGAAGCTCGGCTCCACCCCGTGCAGTTCGCACCCGGCCACATAGCCGAGTACGTTGACCCAGGAGTTTGGGGCTAACTGCCATAACCCCAACTCATACCCATCCAAGATCCGCTGACAAGTCCGAAGAGGACGACTCCTCCCTCTCCCGGAGGGGCCCGCCTCCTCTCTTTGAAAAGGAGCAGAATTGTTAACTGTTAAATGGGAAGGGGTCACTATGACTCCTCCCTCAGAATTGCCGGCTTTCAGGCCGCCTTGTTTCACTTCCACATCTGTCGCCTGGTCAGATGTTTCACTAATCGGCACCCTGTGGGAGGAGCCGTCTGAATTTGAGATCCTTGCAGTCTTTTTCGTTCTGGCCATCCTGCTCTGCATAGACACAGATACAGTCGGACTTTGTATAAAGGGCAAAGATGGGTCCGGAAAAGGGCAGGCGACACTCCTAGTCCTAGATTCAGCCGTCCCCGGTGACCGGCTGATCACTAACCTAGGTCGTGTCGTGTGCTTCCGTTGTGCCATTTCAAAAAAAAAAAAAAGAAAATTAAGAGTAAGAGAACCGACAGTTACCTGAACGAGTGACGATTGATGAAGTGCTGAAAATCCTGTGCAGTCGGCTTGTCAGAACAGGCGGTAGGAAGAAAAGGTCCAAAATGTCAGAGCAAGTTCATGGGTCTGAATGTTCTCTCACAAAGTTCTCAAGTGTGAAAATGACTCAAGACGACTCTCCCTTATATAGGCGAAGTGAGAAGGCGAAGGGTCACTTTCAGAATTCAAAATTTGTGCGGGAAAATCTCTCGGCCTTTCGCCGACTGACACCTGTAGCAGGCCGTCGCCTGTTACAGTGCGGCACCTGTCACAGGTAACACGTGACCAGTCACGTGCCACCTGTGAGGGGCAAATGATTAGGGGATTTTGCTCCCACCAATCGGAATGCGCCACGTGGGCCAATCAGGTCCTACCAAGTGTCCCCCAGTTGGAACTGTCAGGGCTTGCCACGTGGCACGCGCTTATTCGTCCACCTTGGACCTATTATGTCATGACACGTGGCATACTCCATGCCTAATGGAGAAACCGGCCACCCAGGCCCAACTTCCGAGGGAAGCCCAATCAGCCCTAGGTTAACCTAAACCTAGGATTGGCACGTTTCCCAAGGTTATAAATACCTCCCTGAATCCTCATTAAGGGGGGATTACGGAAAAAACACATTAAACACTCTCACCTAGAGAGACCCACTCACTTTAATTTCCGCATTAATTACTCCTTAATCAAGTACTAACTTGTCCGTTGGAGGCGGAGCTCCCACCACCAGGAGTCTCTGTTATTTTGCAGGTACAGGCGTCCGGTTCCAGTTTCGGAATTGTAACTCTCCCGCAGGACATCAGAAAACCCCGAAACAATAATAACACTTGGAAAAACAAGAAGAACGACCATCCTTCTTCTTCGTCTTCTAAGCACGAAAATACTACCAACAATATAAGCCAAGTTGATCTCAACGAAGTGTTAGCTCTTGATACTCCATTGCCCAAGAAGAAAAGAATTTACACTCCTTTAGGAATGAGTTATGATGCGGCCTTTGATCGCCTTTACAGTTAAGGCCTGATTACACCTATTGGGCCATTTTCAGAGCCAAAACCTGAAGAAAGGAGCGCCAAATGCAATCCCAATGCCCATTGCAAGTACTATCAAGGAAGGGGCCACACTATGGAGCAATGTTGGAATTTGAAGGACGTCATTCAAGACTTGATGAATGCAAATAAACTTCCTGTCCCTCCAGGCGGCAAGAAGTAATGAATACAAGGCACACAGATCCTTCGTGCAAGATTTCATGTTTTTTTTATTCTTTTGTTTCAACCCTCTCCCCAATAGTTCTAGCATAGGTTCCCGTTATCCATGTGTCTATGTGTCACATTTCTTACCTTCTTCATAAATGAGCATCTCTTTCTTACATTCGATCATGTGATTAAAAAAAAAAAAATTAAAAAAAAAAAAATTTCCGAACTAAACCCAAGGTACATCAATGACTTGAGGCACCTTTGCAACCCATTCATTCCCCATTAACCATTCAATTACATATCCATTTTTTTCATCAACCACTTTGAGCCTCGTCTAACGTTTGGCCTTCATTTCTTCAACCCACATTCACTTAACCCTGGGATTGGAAGATGTGTAATTGTATAACATTCATAAAGCAAGTAAAAAAAAAAAACCAGCAAAGCAACAATAAAACAATGTCTAAAGGCAAGCGTTCCAATGTCTTTGATATGAACACGTCTCAAATTGCGTCTCTCATCGAGTGCTTGGTACCGTGCCTGAGAAACATGAATGTCAAGTGAGTGATGGACCGCATGATCTGAGATTGCCTACATTGATTCACAAGAATGAAAAAAAAGAAAAGAAGAAAAACATATATATTGAAAACAAACTTGCAAAATTCAAAATTTTCAAATTCAAAATTACACATCTTGGGGATTCTCTCGGGTCTTGAGCCTTTTATCCCTTTCTTCCTTAAACCATCAACTTAGCCACATTACAACCCTTGAAAGACCTCTTTGAGGTGTACATACACTTGTGCAAAGTTCGGTTAGAGCTACGTTCGGCCTGATTCCTAACGGATACGTAGGCAACCTCACATTGAGGTGCGGCCACATTCATATTCATATCCATGCATTATCGAGTCAAAGAATATCCAATGCTTATCTCTATATCCCTACCCATTTAGAGTTAGACTTGGGGGTTTGAACCCAAATCACTTTAGCTTACCCAGCCTGAAGATTCATCATCTTTAACTCTTCTCACATCTCTTTCCATCGCCATAACCCTTGCAGCCAGCCTTAGTATCACATTCACACACTTCACTCACACATCCATATCCATATCAATCATCCTTCCCTTTAAGAGCCCTTTATCATGAAATCTTGTTTCAACACTGTGCATGTTTCATCATATTTAAAGACGACATTCAGTAAAAGAAACATTGTATACTTGCTTAGCTTCCTGACCTGAGCAATGTTCATTGTTTCGCATAATGTGCTAAGAAACATTTATATATCAATGATTTTTAATCATACAAAGCATATCGTGCTTAGCTCCTTGACCTAAGCAACGCAATAATCACTATACGTGCTTAGCTTCCAGACCTAAGTGACGTTCAAAATCGCTTCTTTACACCATATATGATGCTTAGCTCCATGACTTAAGTTCATTCATCTATCGTGTCACATGATGTAATTGTTCATTCATCATGCATACATTATTTTCAGGACAAGCAATGCAATCCATACACTTCATTTCGTTTTTCTCAAGGAGGAAGTTCAAAACTTCTTTCCTTATTTTGGGGAAGTTCAAAAAACTTTTTCCAAGTTTTCATCGAAGGAAGTTTGAAAATAAAAGTTCAGTTTTCACATCTTTCTTTTTCGGGAGAAAGTCGGTACCCTCCACTCATGACAAAAATTGACGAAATTTTTTTGCTTTTGCATCTTCATTTGCTTGTGTCTGCACACACACATACACACACACACACACAGTCACAAGTCATACACATGTCATGTCACATCAAGTCAAACTTGGTCAAGTTAGTGGTCAAGTCAATCACAGTATATACGAGTCCATTGGCAAATTTATTTTTGCAGGACTTATCTACAGCCCAAGTCCGGGGACAAGCGGATCATCTACAGCCCACGTCTGGGGACAAGCGGACCACCATCATTTCATGACGCAAGGTTCTCGATACACAGAGACTTGCAATCTCATCATCTTTCGACTTTCCTCAAGCATGGAAAGTATTATCTGGTGGATTTTTCTTCAAGTATAGAAAACCGCCAAGTCGGCTTTCCTCAGGCTTGGAAAGCATTATCGGTGGATTTTTCTTCAAGTATAGAAAACCGCCAAGTCGGCTTTCCTCAGGCTTGGAAAGCGTTATCGGTGGATTTTTCTTCAAGTATAGAAAACCGCCAAGTCGGCTTTCCTCAGGCTTAGAAAGCGTTATCAGTGGATTTTTCTTCAAGCATAGAAAACCGCCAAGACGGATTTCCTCAGGCTTGGAAAGTGTTATCGGTGGATTTTTCTTCAAGTATAGAAAACCGCCAAGTCGGCTTTCCTCAGGCATGGAAAGCATCATCAGTGGATTTTTCTTCAAGTATAGAAAACCACGAAATTCCTTTGTCGGCTTTCCTCAAGTATGGAAGGCATTAGCGGTGGATTTCTTCAAGCATAGAATGACACCAAATTTGTTCGTCGACTTTCCTCAGGCATGGAAAGTATTATCCGGTAGCTTTCTTCAGGCTTAGAAAGGCACCAAACTCTTTAGTTGGCTTTCCTCAAGCATGGGAAGCATTTCAACAAATGTCACTCGGTGGATTCCTTCAAGCTTAGGAAGCTGCCAAACTCGTTTGTCACCGACACACTGGTGCCAGATACGTTTCTATCCCTTTACTCTCTTATCTGTGGAATTAACATTTTTCTGCAGGTAACGGCGTATGCAAAGTGATTTAGGATCGCAAAACGTCTTAAATCATTCTCCGTCCCTATCGACTACTTTGACTATCGTTTTTGAAACTAATGTTTCTACAAACTCAGTCAAAGTGGGGGCTCCTGTAGACACCTAAAAATGTCTCCCCAAAATCAAACCCGATGATAAATAACCTTTCACCGCCACTGTTGGTCAGGTTTAGTATTTAATCCCGAGAGTGCTTGAAAAATTGTATTAAATTCATACCTTTGAAAGGTCCATGGATTTTTCTTGATGTTTGGTAAAAGCATAGTTTTAATTTTAGCCCAAGCTTGTTAATTAATTTTAATCCCAAACCTTTTTATTTTATTATTTTATTATTTATTTTTGGCCCAAATATTTTATTTATTTTTATTTCATTATTTTCTTATTTTAGCCCAAATAATAAAAGTAAGGAAAAAGCCCGAAATTATCAATCGGCACTTAAAAAGCCGAAAGAAATTAGGGTTAAAATTGAATTTAGACGGAAAAATGGACTAGAACTAACCGTGTCACGGTACAGCCTGACCGTGTCACGGGAACCCTTCTCGTCTTACGGTGGGACTTCCCGTGACACGGGAGGTTTTTCGTGACACAGGAAGTTCCGTGTCCTTTCCGCGTAAACCCTTAACGCGTTTTCCGTTCCGTTTTCTGAAAATTTCCCGCGTCACTCCAAAACTGTACCATTTATAGGGAATATGTACCGTCTGACGGTACTGTCTAACCGTGTCACGGTACAGTCTGACCGTGTCACGGGATACTTTTTTAGGGTTTTTATCATTTTAGGGTTCCGTGTGCTCCCTCAGCACATTTTCCCTATAAATACCCTCTCATTTCTGATGTACGGGGCAACCAGAATTTTATTATTCTTATTTTCTCTCTTCTATGCTATTAACCTAAAAACTAGCCTACCCTTTTCACTTCAAAATTCCTTCTTCAAGCACTCAAAGGAGTCCATATTTCACTCGAGGTTCTGTCCTTAAGCCAAGGCGAGAAAGGTAGAATCGTTTGAGGGTTTGGCCCCAAAATCAACCTTATTTCATTTAATTTAATTTAATTGTTGTTTTATTATTTCCTTGAAGTTACTAACTCGTTTATTATTTTGTAGTTGCAAACAAACAGATTCAAAGTAAGGATCATGCTCTTTTTATTATTATTATTATTATTATTATTATTATTATTATTATTATTATTATTATTATTATTATTATTATTATTTTTCTAACGATTTTTCTTATGTTGTTGGAATTATGATTAAATTGGTTTTTATATTAATATTGATTCTATTATTTATTTTGATCACCATATTGCGTGTTTAAAGGGAATATGTAATTGAAAATCACGACTAATAAGATGATTTGGACAACCGATTTAGGTTCCTTTTTAATCTTATTTTTAATTGAAGTGATCACCAAATTTTTAGAATTATGTGTGGATTAATTTTAAAACAATTTAGCTAAATAATAGTTTGGAGAGAATTGAATATTTTGTTTGTATGCCTTTGAGATCACAGGAATGCTTTTCAATATAAGAATCGAGTAGAGGCCAATATGGGCGAATATGACTCCATCACTCACTTCGTACCATCATCCCCGATCCTCCTTTCGTGGTTCCGAACCATATGGAGTTAGTAATCTCATGGATTATGAATGGGGTGTAACCTTCACGGGTCAATCGTTGTTGCCTTTGTTGGCTCCCTACTTTATTTGTCCCTAATCGTAATGTCTATTCCCACTTCCTATGAGTGCCGAGCATATTCACACATGCTTTTAACGTAGGCGCACTTCGAGCGATGCCTACAAAAGGGCGTCAAACATATCATCGCCCATCCAAAGGGCTCATTAGCCATAAGGGGCGTGAGACACATCATCGCCCATCCAAGGGGCTCATTATTCCTAAGGTGCATTAGACACATCATCGCCCATCCAAGGGGCTCATTAGCCCTAAGGTGCATCGGACACATCATCGCCCATCCAAGGGGCTCATTATCCCAGAGGGGCATAAGACACATCATTATCCATCCAAGGGGCTCATTAGCCCTAAGGGTCGTCATACACATCATCGCCAATCCAAGGGGCCCATTAGCCCTAACGAGCGTGAGACACATCATCGCCCATCCAAGGGGCTCATTAGCCCTAAGGGTCGTCAGACACATCATCGCCCATCTAAGGGGCTCATTAGCCCTAAGGGGCATCAGACACATCATCACCCATCCAAGGGGATCATTAGCCCTAAGGGTCGTGAGACACATCATCGCCTTTCCAAGGGGCTTATTATTCTTAAGGTGCATCAGACACATGATCGCCCATCCAAGGGGCTCAATTGCCCTAACGGGCCTTAGACACATAATCGCCCATCCAAGGGGCTCATTAGCCCTAAGTGAAATCAGACACATCATCACCCATCCAAGGGGCTCATTATTACTAAGGTGTATCATACACATCATCGCCCATCCAAGGGGCTCATTCGCTATAAGGGGAGTCATACACATCATCGCCAATCCAATGGGCCTATTAGCCCTAAGGGGCGTGATACACATTATCGCCCTTCCAAGAAGCTTATAAGATCTAAGGGGCATAAGACACATCATCGCCCATCCAAGGGGCTCATTGGAACTACGGGGAGGAAACACATCTTTGTCTATCCAAGGGGCTCAATTGCTCTAAGGACCGTCAGACACATCATCGCCCATCCAAGGGGCTAATTAGCCTTAAGGGGCGTGAGTCAAATCATTGCCCATCCAAGGGGCTCATTAGGATTGAGGGGTATCAGACAAAATATCGCCCATCGAAGGGGATCATTAGCCCTAAGGGGCGTGAGAAAGATCATCGCCCATCCCAGGGGCTCATTAGCCCTAAAGGGCGTCAAACACATCATTGCCCATCCAAGGGGCTCATTACACATCATCGCCCATCCAGGGGGATCATTATTCCTAAGGTGCATCAGACACATCATCTCCCATCCAAGGGGCTCATTAGCCCTAAGGGGCGTCAGACACATCATCGCACATCCAAGGGGCTCATTAGCCCTAAGGGGAATCAAACACATCATCACCCATCCAAGGGGCTCATTATCCCTAAGAATTGTTAGACTTATCATCGCCCATCCACGGGGCTCATTATTCCTAAGGTGCATCAGACACATCATAGCCCATCCACGATGCTCATTAGCCCTAAGGGGCGTCATACACATCATCGCAAATCCAATGGGCCTATTAGCCCTAAGGGCCGTGAGACACATCATTGCCCTTCCAAGGGGCTCATAAGCCCTAAGGGGCAACAGACACATCATTGCCCATCCAAGGGACTCATTAGGACTAAGGGGAGAAGACAAATCATCGTTTATCCAAGGGGCTTAGTTGCTCTAAGGAGCATCACACACATCATCGCCCATCCAAGGGGCTAATTAGCCTTAAGGGGCGTGAATCAAATCATTGCCCATCCAAGGGGCTCATTAGCCCTGAGGGAAGTTAGACAAATCATCGCCCATCCAAGGGGCTCATTAGCCCTAAGGGGCGTTAGACACATTATCGCCCATCCAAGGGGCTCACTAACCCTAAGGTGCATCCGACACATCATCGCCCATCCAAGGGGCTCATTTGCCAAGAGGAGCATGAGACACATCATTACCCATCCAAGGGGCTCATTAGCCCTAAGGGGCATCATACACATCATCGCCAATCCAAGGGGCTCATTAGCCCTCACGGGCATCAGACACATCATCACCCATCCAAGGGGCTCATTAGCCCTAAGGGTTGTCAGACACATCATTGCCCATCTAGGGGGCTCATAAGCCCCCAGGGGCATCAGACACATCATCACCCATCCAAGGGGCTCATTAGCCCTAAGGGTCGTGAGACACATCATTGCCCATCTAAGGGGCTCATTATTCCTAAGGTGCATCAGACACATCACCGCCCATCCAAGGGGCTCAATTGCCCTATGGGGATTTAGACACATAATTGCCCATCCAAGGGGCTCATTAGCCCTAAGGGGAATCAGACACATCATCACCCATCTAAGGGGCTTATTAGCCCTAAGAATCTTGAGACACATCAGAAGGAAATGTGTCCTCGACTCTTGTGTAATTACTAATATAATATGGATCGTATTATGGAGATTATAAATTCGGTTAGTTGGGTTGTCTTTACCTCTTGCTTTAGACCAATATTGATCATTGGGTTAAACCAATGCCAACTAAATGGATCCTGTGAGGTCACACGTTACAGTGTTAGGTCGAACATGAATACCGTGTCCAAAAGTTGGGCTTAGTGAATGACTGGCCATAAGGAGTAAGATAGGAATAAT
The DNA here is from genome assembly GCF_001683475.1 of Chenopodium quinoa. Taxonomy (NCBI): domain Eukaryota; kingdom Viridiplantae; phylum Streptophyta; class Magnoliopsida; order Caryophyllales; family Amaranthaceae; genus Chenopodium; species Chenopodium quinoa. Next base: position 47,300 of record NW_018742272.1, on the reverse strand, counting down.
TCTTTCCCTAATTAGATAATATGATTATATATAATAAAGGGTTTGGGGAAAAATTGAACAGACGTTTATCTCTCAAAAAGAAACAACGTAATATTTTTCCCTTCCTCTCTCTCTCTATAACCGGTTAGAAGTTTTCCATAGAAGAGGAGATTAATCTCTCCCGTCCAACTAGCATTGGTGGAGGTTCGATCTACACTTGTGGACCAATATTAGAGGAGCAACAATTGGAGCTCTAATCTCCGCAAGAAGGTAGAAGAAAGCTTTGGAATTCACGCATCAAAGGTTAATTCTAAACTATTATGTGATCCTTTATTTGTATATGCATGAGATCCAGTTTAGGTGCGTATGAATGAGATTCATGAAATTCCGCTAAGAGTACCTAAAACCCTACAGTGGTATCAGTTAGCCCTTTGCATATAATTTATTGGTCACAATATTATGATTATTTTGATGCATTTTATGTTAATTTTAATTTGATTAAGGGGAGGAATTGAATTATGGATAGAATAACCCAATTAACAAAATATGATTTTAATTGATTGGAATTGATATATGAATTGGGAATTATTTTATGAAGAGCCCTAAATTAATTAAAATGGAGATTTTGATTAATTTTTTCTGAAATTATACATAAAGGAGTTTGTGTTTAATTATAATTAGATCACCAAAAATTAATTTTTCAAAAGTTGTGAAATTAATTTAAATCAAACAACAACAAAAAAAAGAAATTATAAAGCTTGAAGGGGAGCAGCCACGGCTGGGTGGCAGAACCACCTAATGGTGGGCCACCGTGGCTGCTCCGGTGGTCGGAAATGGCGGAGGGGCGGCAGGGGAGTCGCTGTTGGGCTCAAGCAAAGCTTAACCTGCAAATGTTGCACGATTTCAGCTCTGCTCGAGCTGATAGGGGTGCTGGGCAGCAGCCTGGTGCGCCGCTGTGGCTGGGCGGTTGCCTGACTGCGGTGGGCAGCTGCTCCGGTGGCTGAGCTCTGGCCTTGCTGCTGTAGTGGCTGTGACGTGGCTGGGAAGCAGCTTAGTCACGCAGCCCTGTTTTTCATTTTAAAAAAAATTAAATTGATAAAAATAAAGTATTTTAATTAATGGATTTAAATTTAATTATGGATAAATGTTTGAAAATATTTTTTCAAGGAGATAAATGAGCAATTCCAATTATGGTTATTTGACTTGGTTTATGTGATTATCAATGATTAGGATGGAATTTTAAATTGGTTAAGATAATCCTAGAATATAAATGTGATTTATTTTCTTAGATTATATATTTATTTGATTTCATCTCATTCCTAATTTAAATATATGATATTTTGATTATGGTAATGAATAATATGGAGATATTATCTAATCATGTCCTAAAATATGTGATATTTTGTAATACACGTTGCCGTAATTAAGAATATATGATATTTTAATTTAGGCAAAGTATGGTATGTGATTTGTGATGTGGCAATTGTATGTTATATATGATATATTATCATTGCTGTAAATGACTTGTATGGCCCAAAGTATAAATTAGAAAATACGATATGCTTATCGTTAAGTATTTTTGTAATTTATTTTAATTATGAACTAGTATGGCCCAAAGTATAAATTAGAAAATCCAAAGAAGAGCCCAAGATGAGAAGGCCCATGATGAAGATGGATGGAGATTGATTAGGGGATTTTGCTCCCACCAATCGGAATGCGCCACGTGGGCCAATCAGGTCCTGCCAAGTGTTCCCCAGTTGGACCTCTCAGGGCTTGCCACGTGGCACACGCTTATTCGTCCTCCTTGGACCTATTATGTCATGACACGTGGCATACTCCATGCCTAATGGAGAAGTCGGCCACCCAGGCCCAACTTCCGAGGGAAGCCCAATCAGCCCAAGGTTAACCTAAACCTAGATTGGCACGTTTCCCGAGGTTATAAATACCTCCCTTAATCCTCATTAAGGGAGATTACGCAGATTACACACATTAAACTCTCTCACCTAGAGAGACCCAATCACTTTAATTTCCGCATTAATTACTCCTTAATCAAGTACTAACTTGACCGTCGGAGGCGGATCTCCAATCATCAGGAGCATCCGTTTGTTTTGCAGGTACAAGCGTCCGGTTCCAGTCTCGGAATTGTAACTCTCCCGCAGGACATCAGAAAACCCCGAAACATCTTGGCGCCGTCTGTGGGGAGAGTACGTCTGAGATGGCATCCACGTTTGTATCGGCTCCTGAAGAGAGACGTCCCCTGGACGACCCTCTAGTTTAGTCGGACCACGATACTGAGAATGAATTTGAAGTTGAAGCTCACACAGCTTCAGACGGGACCCTAAGGGCCCGACGTACCCGTCATACCGAAAGGAGGGAACGGAAACATCTTCAAACTGGAAGCGAGCCAGCAGGCGCACCGCCTGTTCGGCAGCAGCCGACTGATGGGTCTGCTCCCATCACAAGGAACGAACTCATGACCTTCATGAGGGACTTCAAGGGAGAAATTCAAGAGTTGATCAACAAGAAGCCGCCTGCTCTAGACAAGGAGCAGTCGGCTAAGAAACCCTCCACTTCACGGAAGAGGAAGCCAGTTCAAGGGCGAGAGGCGACCCCTCATCCTAAATCTAGGAAGTGGGAGCCACCTGCCCTTGATTTCACAAAATATCGTTTTCCTACTCCAGGAAATAGGAAACCTGTTCGTCATATTCAGGCGGACGGGTCGAGGAAAACATACACAGACGCTCGGCTACTGCTAGAGTAGAAGAAGAGTGACCGATTGTCAGAGTCGGCCTCTACTTCAAACTTCCAAGACAGTCTGCGAAATACCTCGATGAGGCATACTCAGTCGTATCATGAGAGTCAGTCAGGTGGCACCTCCCGTCAGTCCGGCTTTCATAGCGACCAGGCGGTACCAAACTTACCGTTTGTACCGCAACAACAGTATTTTTTACAGCCACCTCCGTTTGGTGGACATGCAGCAAAAAATGTCCAACCTATGGACTGGCAGCTACGGTTGCTTAGACTTGGTGAACAGCCGTCGGCCTTCTCCAAGGAAATTACTGAAGCCGCTCAGCCGGCCAAAGTGAAAAATGTATTAATAGGCGCCTATGACGGCACTACTAACCTAGAAGACCATCTGATGGCATTCACCAACCTGATGTACCTTCAAGGGTTGGATGATCCCACTTGGTGCAAGTGTTTCCCAGCGACTCTCAAAGGAATCGCACAACAATGGTTCGGCAACCTGCCGACTGGTTGTGTAAATAACTTCAAGACGCTTGCTTACTTATTGACCTCCAACTTCGCCATGAACATCCCTGCGAAGAAGACGACCCTTGATTTAGGAACAATTCAACAGGGCGAGAAGGAGGGGCTTCGTTCTTACATCAGGCGGTTTAACCTGATGAGAATACAGATTCAAGGGTTACCGGCTGAAGTAGCCTATACTGACTTTTTTCAGAGGTCTCAAAGACGGGTCGACCTTTAAATTTGATTTGGTCCGAAAGAGGGTGGCGACTCTTCAAGAGGCCTTGATTAAAGCGGAAGCCTATATACAGGCGACTGATCTTTGTAGTACGGTAAAACAGTCAGACGGGAGAAGGTCCGACAAAAGAGAAGGACGACATAAACAGTCGTCAAACAAAGACGAGAAGAGAAAAGAGGTTTGGGCGGCTGATTCCTCTAAACAGCCGGCCCAGAAAAAGAAAAAAGAATTCAAACCATACTCCCCAAAGTATGCGTTTAACAAGGATAGCCAATTTATCCTAAAGGAAATCAAGGGACGGATCTCAATTAAGAAGCCGGTCCCCATGAAGGGTTCTGCAAACAACCGGAACCAAGAATAATTATGTGATTATCATGAAGATGTTGGTCATCACACCAATGAATGCATCAGTCTCATGCGGTATCTGGACCGCCTGGCTGAGCAAGGTGATCTTGACACTTATGTCAAGAAATCTACGGGGAACACTTCCTCGAAAAAGCAGTCGGCCAAAAAGAATCAACAGGCCGACAGTTCCGATACAGATGATGCAGTCGTCTACACCATTGCAGGCGGCTTCTCAGGAGGCGGCCCCACTATTGCAGTCGTCTACACCATTGCAGTCGTCTACACCATTGCAGTCGTCTACAACAAAGACAATATCAGACGGTTAGATGTAAATTCCGTTCACCAAGAACGGCCCTCCAAATATTCATTTCCTGAGATTGTCATCACTGAAGAAGATCTAGGAGGGGTAAGAGGGCCGCATAACGACCCTATTGTTATTGAATGTAAAGTGGCCAACCAGAGAGTTGGCCGAATCCTCATAGATACCGGAAGCTCCTCAGATCTCATCAGTAGCAAATGTCTGTCGAAACTGAAATATCAGACTGATTGCATACATCCGGCATCCCACCCTTTAGTAGGGTTTGGAGGAGGAGTCGTCCACCCAGTGGGACGAGTGGATTTACCCATCCGCCTGGGCGAAAAAGGGGAAGGACGACACATGGTAGTCCGGTTCTTGGTAGTAGAAGAACTCTCGGCCTACAACATGATTCTGGGACGACCAACCCTGAATAATTCCAAGGCTGTTATAATCCCATCTCTTATGTTGCTCAAGTTTGAGAGGGATAATGGAACAGTCGGGTCCCTAAGGGGAGATCAGAGGATGGCCCGTGAGTGCTATCTCTCGGATGTCAAGCACACTGTTATGGCCACTGGGTCGAGCGGTGGAAAAATAGACCTTGACAATGTCAAGGAGAGTGCGCCTGTTCAAGAAGCAGGCGGCAAGAAGAGAAAGGCATCCCAGACAGGGGCCGCAAGAAAAGACAGAAAATAGCAATCATTGGCAGAGGAGCGGTCGGATGAATTCCGCCCTCAGCCAGCTGGTGAGCATACGGACCTGATCTTAGATGACTCGCGTCCTGACAGAACAATCAAGGTTGGGACGACTGCTCTAAGGGACCTGGGTGACGACTTTCACAAACTATTGAAAGAATACAAGGACATCTTTGCATTCGAAGTCCATGAAATGCCAGGCATTAGTCCTCATCTGGCGGTACATAAACTGGTCGTGGATCCGAAAAAGAAGCCGGTACGGCAGAAGAAGCGGAACCATGGCGAAGAAAGAAGTCAGGCGGCAGCCGCCGAAGTTAAAAAATTACTTGATGCAGGGTTCATTCGGCAATGTTACTTCCCAGACTGGGTTGCAAATGTGGTGCTTGTTAAAAAGCCGAATGGCACCTGGCGAATGTGTGTAGACTACACAGACTTAAACGAGGCGTGCCCCAAAGACAGTTACCCTCTGCCTAAAATTGATAACCTGGTCGACTCAACAGCCGGCCATGCTTTGATGAGCTTTATGGACGCCTACTCTGGTTTCCATCAAATTCCTTTATGGGAGAAAGATCAGGAGAAGACGGCCTTCGTCACTGATCAGGGGTTATACTGTTACACGGTCATGCCGTTTGGTCTTAAGAATGCCCCGGCCACTTTCCAGCGAATGATAAACACTGTGTTCTTTGATCAGATTGGGAGAAATGTCGAGGCATATATTGATGATATGATTGTCAAGTCTAAACTTCAGAAAGATCATCTGTCGGACCTCCGAGAAACTTTCGCCACACTCAGGCGGCACCATGTCATGCTCAATCCCAAGAAATGTGTCTTTGGAGTTGAGTCTGGGAAATTTCTCGGATTCCTTATCAATCAGAGAGGAATAGAGGCGAACCCTAAGAAGGTGCAGGCGGTCATCGACATGCAGTCGCCTCGTACCATCCGAGAGGTTTAGAAGTTAACTGGTTGTTTGGCGGCCTTGGGAAGATTTCTAAGCCGATCAGGCGACAAATGCCTATACTTTTTCCAGGCAATTAAGAAAAAGGCAAGGTTTGAATGGGGGCCAGATGCTGAGGCGGCCTTCCAGAAATTGAAAGTTCACTTGCATTCCTTGCCGAGGCTGGTCATCCCTTTGCCCAAAGAAGTACTCTACATGTACCTGGCCGTCTCTGATCATGCGTTAAGCGCTGTTCTCCTTGCTGAAAGAGACGGCTGTCAGCTCCCGGTCTATATTTTTCAGTCATGTACTGAAAAATGCCGAGTTCAGGTATCCCTTAGTGGAGAAATTTGGTCTCGCACTCTTCATGGCTGTTAAAAAATTGAAGCCCTACTTTTTGGCACATGCTGTCGTCGTGTATACAGACCAACCTATCAAGCGGCCACTGACCATCATGGAGTCGTCAGGCCGAATGATCAAATGGGCCATAGAAATACAGAGCCTCGAAGTTACCTTCGAGCCTAGAAAAGCAGTGAAGGGGCAAGCCTTTGCTGACTTTATTGTTGAGATGACTCGTCCTCCTGACTCTCAAGTTCCAGACCAAGTCTGGAAGGTATATGTGGATGGAAGCTCTACTTCAAATGGTTGTGGAGCGGGCGTCATATGTCAGTCGCCAGAGGGCGACAGGTACGAGTATGCTCTACGCTTCAGTTTTCAGGTCTCAAACAATGAGGCAGAATATGAAGCTTTACTAGCCGGAATCCGCATGTGCAAGGCGGCAGGGGCAAGAAAAATAGACGCCTGTTCCGATTCACAATTGATAGTGAGTCAGTACAATGGCGAATACGAAGCAACCCATCCGGCCATGATCAAGTATTTACAGGCGGTACGACAGGCGGTCGGATCCCTTGAAGATTTTCATCTGACCCAAGTGCCGAGATCAGAAAACAACCAGGCGGATGCACTTTCAAAATTAGCATCATCCGCCTCCTGTGATACTCCTCGAACTGTTTTTTGGGAAGAAATGGAGAGGAGAAGCATTGAGGAAGAACCTATTGGAATCTTAGACAGAAGGTCAACCTGGATGGATCCAATCAGGGCATATCTGACAAAGGGTACCCTGCCGGATGATCATCAACAGGCGGCATCACTGAAAAAACGAGCAACCAGTTTTGAAATAATAAAGGGAGAACTTCACAAAAGGGGGTACCTTCAACCCTTCTTAAAGTGTGTTACTCCAGAAAAGGGGTGAGAGATACTCGACGATCTTCACTCTGGTTACTGTGCTTCCCATATAGGCGGTAGGACGCTTGCTCAATGGGCAAGGCGGCAGGGCTACTTTTGGCCTACTTTAGAAGCAGATGCAATGGAGATGGTGAAAAAATGTAACAAGTGCCAAAGGTTTGGCAAACTAATTCACCGTCCGGCTACTGACCTCACTACCATTCATAGCCCACTACCGTTTTCTAAGTGGGGCATGGATATTCTGGGTCCCTATACGCTTTCTACAAGCGGAAGGAGGTACATACTTGTTGCAGTCGACTACTTCACTAAATGGGTGGAGGCGGAGGCTGTAAAGGGAATCAAGACGAAGGATGTAATTTCATTCATTTGGAAAAATGTCATTACTCGTTTTGGGGTTCCCATGTCTATGGTTTTTGATAATGGTCCCCAATTTGAGACGCCTGTTCTCAAAAGCTGGTTGGGTGACCAAGGAATTGCACACTACTTTGCATCTGTCGGCCGTCCACAAGCAAACGGCCAGGTAGAAGCCTTTAATAAAATCATCTCATACGGTCTTAAGAAAAAGATTGAACGAGCAGGCGGCCTATTGGGGCGGATGAATTACCACATGTTCTCTAGACCATTAGGACGACTGAAAAAGGGGCGACTGGAGAAACTCCATTCCTCCTAACTTATGGTGCGGAAGCTTTTCTTCCAATAGAACACTACGAGCCGACTCTTCGAGTAATGCTATATGACGAAGAGGCAAACTGGGAAGCCATGCGCCTGGCATTAGACTCACTTCCTGAAAGGAGGGGCAATGCTGTCTTGCGCCATGAGATTTACCGCCTGAGAATGACTAGATCATACAACAAAAAAGTACACAGGCGTCCACTCAAAGTGGGGGACTTTGTACTTAGAAAAATGGAAGCAGTTGGAAGGGCTAATGAGTCTGGCAAACTAACTCCCAACTGGGAAGGACCCTACCGAATCTGTGAAGAGGTCAGGGACGGTACCTACCGTCTGGAAACACCAGACGACCAACCGTTGCATCGAACTTGGAATGCAGATAATCTTAAGAAATATTTCTTTTGAATGATATAAATAGTCAAGGGCTACTTAATAAAAGTTTGCATACTTAATATTCAATTTTGTACTAAGAGGGGCACGCCTACTAACAAACAGTCGGCTACTCTCCATACTCAGTTTTCATTTTTACCTAAGAGGGGCATGGCTACTAACAATACAGTCGGCTACTCTCCATGTTTAATTTTTATTCTTACTTAAGAGGGGCAGGCCACCTATACATTTACAGTCGCCTACTCTCCATTGAGTATTTCACTTTATCATCAGAGGGGCATGCCATCTGTACCTTTACAGTCGGCTACTCTCCATTGAGTATTTTACTCTATCTTCAGAGGGGCATACTGCCTGTACCTTTACAGTCGGCTACTCTCCATTGAATATTTTACTCTCACCATAGGGGCATGCCGTCTGGATATATAGTCGGCTACTCTCCATAGAAGAGGGCCGACTGGTTCCAAAGCACACAGCCACCCCCCTTATACTTAGCTAAAAATGATCAGGGCCTGGCCGACCCTGTGCCTAAACAGGCGGCTACCCTCCTCTTACTTAGCACCTACGTTCACCAAGAACTAACCAATTCCACAAGCCGAATGATCAGTCCAGGCGCCAAGCCAACTGATCCAATCTTTAAACTAATTCGACCTGTCCCAACATCATAGCAGGCGTCCGGCGGCATCGCTCCGGATGAAATTCGTCGCAGAGAGCAGCTACCATTTGGGTGGAACATTGCTCTATAAACTAATTACACGGCACCTATACGACTGTCCCCAAGGGCAACCACGTAGCCGTTTTTGAGACAAGGATAACTCTATCACTAACCAAACTAGTGGTAGCAGTTGACATTTGAGTCGGATGACCGCCTGTATTACTTGGGATAAATGCAGGGGGTACCTCTTGAGTTAATAGCCAACAAACATTGGCGAATCAAAAGGATCAGCCGGCCTCCACCGCCTGGTACCTTTACTACTCAAGCAGGAGTGACAGCGACTGAGTAACACCAAAGTTAACTCATAGTCACTCTCTCAAACTTAGTATGGAGCCTAAAAGGTATGAGTCGTCCGCCTGTTTTTAGCAAACAGGGGCTCTCAACCACTACTCCTGCTAGGTTAACAACCTATGAGTTAAAAGCCAACAAACATTGGCGAATAAAGGGGAACAACCGGTACCAACCGCTTGATACCTCTACTACTCACTTACTTGGCGACTAGGTAACAATCATGTTTACTTGGTCAAACCACTTTCCTACTTGGTTAATTTTACAAATGACAGGACCGCCTGCCTAAAGGGGATCCAGTATTTAAAATGGTTCGAATACCGATTGGATAAATGGCCGACTGATCGTCTAGCCTGGAAACAGACAACCAGTCGTCCAGGGGCATAGACGGCGTGACTAACTATCCGTACCTGTCTGCAACTATAGGCCATGTAAAACAGTCGGTATAGTGTACAATTGGATATCAGAATATTCAATACTTAAACAAATTTGAAGCAAAACAAAAATATTCATTAAAAGGAAGCCGGTCATTAAAGACCGGCAAAATATTCAGAGCCCCGGCCCCCTGGCCGGGTAAATACAAACAAACGGCACACAGGCCCTGGAAAGAAGACATAAAGCTTAAGAAGGGGGCAGATCTTCAATATTAGCAGCTGCCGCCTGGTCAGCACTCTTCTTGCTGGACTCGGCTTCAGCTGCATCCTTCTTTGATGCATTACCCCCAAGCGGCACAAGCGCCACTACCGGCTGCTCCTCCTCCTCCAACGCCTCTTCCTCAGCAGCCGCCAGGATCTCTTGATTATATCTATCAGAACACTGGCGGTACGTTTTTTCCCATGAGGCAAATTCGGCATTGGGGAAGAGGCGGCCCCAAGTCATGCGCTGGATTTGAGCAGAGTCTTCCATCATCTCCCGGACCAGCTCTTTCTTTTCTTGCTCGGCCTTTTCCGAGAGCTCCTGAGTAAGATTCTTCTCCTGGGTCACCAGGCGTACCTTTACGCTCGCCAAGGATTTCTCCAAGGTTTCGTATGAGGACATCTTTTGGCGAAGAGGTCTCAGCTCGGCCTTGATGTTGTTGATGGTCGCCTCCAGCTCGCTATTCCTCTTTTGGGCCGCCTCTAACTGAGCCCGGATAGCGGCGGTAGCCTGCGCCTGATAATAAAGAATATCAATGGTCAGAACTTCATTTTGGCAATTTGAAACATTGTCTTATCACAGTCAGAGGCGACCATAGCTTTTGCAGCCTTTACCTCTTTGTTCTTCCGGTCAAGCGGCTTGCGAAGGTCGTTCACTCGGAGCAGGGCCTAAGTAAAAAGGGGAACAGGCGACAGTTTCCAAACAAAAAAGAAAACAGGCGTCCTGGAATTCAAATACTCAAAAATATGCTAAGTATACCTCAACAAGGACCCCTGCAATCCCGTCTAGGTCAAGGGTGCCGACACCCCTGACCGCCTCCCTTTCAGCTGGAAAAACGGCCTTGATCATAGACTTGGCCACCTAGACCAAGTCAGGCTCCTGAGGGCCGGCTGCATCAAGCATAAACAAACGGATTAGACCTAGTAAAGAAGGGAGCAAGTCTAAAATTTACAAGGATAATTTCATACTTCTAGGCGGCCCAGCTGGAGTTTTAGAAGAAGTGGCCGGCTGTTTCTCAGCCGCCACATGCTTCCTGGCAGAACCAGGAGAGCTCGCAACAGTCGTCCTCCGGGCCTTGGGCTCCGGCTGTTGGGAAGAAGAAGCTTTTGGAGCGCCTGTCTAAAAAAGAAGAAAAGAGTCAGTATATGCATAAACACAACTCCACAAAGAGGGTGAAAGGTTCGAAGCCCACCAAGGGTGCCCCCTTGTTGGGGGAGTCGGTTGAAGACTGTTGCATGATGGAGGCCCGCAACATGGCCGCCGCAGTCTTGGAGGCGGTAATTTTGCTCATGGCGTCCGCTGCAAAAACAAATAGCAAAGTTAATAAAAGTCATAACAAGAAATGCACGGAACAACAAAGTATTTGACAGGCCGGCTACCTCTTGAGCACCGACTGCTGAGGCTACAGGCGGCCAAAAAGTACTCGTCGTAGAGCCATTTGAAGCTCGGGACGCAGTGCAGGGGTACTTGCTCTCGTACCCCTGAAGTAGAGTTCACCTTCGACTCTACTTTGAAGAGTCCTTTATCTAGGATCTCTTTCTTAGCCTTGGGGGGAAAAGGCAGCATGCTGCGGCCGCCTGCAAGAAGGGGCGGATTCCTGTTCCACCTGTTGAAGCGCTTGTTCAGCTCTGTGTCTGAACTCTCAATGATAAGGAAGGTGGTCCGCCAGTCCTTCCATTTTTTTGCTTTACCTCTCGTCATGAGGTAGCCCCTGTGGCTCGTCAATTGATACCAGCCGGTACCGCCTGCCTTAGGGGTCCGGCTGAGGTAGTTCATGTGGGCGAAAGCCTCGAAGTTCGGCTCCACCCCGTGCAGTTCGCACCCGGCCACATAGCCGAGTACGTTGACCTAGGAGTTCGGGGCTAACTGCCATAACCCCAACTCATACCCATCCAAGATCCGCTGAACAGCCGGATGTAGTGGGAAGCACAGCCCAGCCTTGATGGCCACCTCGTAGCAGCAAAAGCAGGCGCCATCATAACTGGTACCAGCCGGCTAGACGATTGTGTCTTCTAAATCCGACACGAACACTAAAAAGCCGGGGCCCATTGTGTGGTTTGCGATAAAGCTCTCCACTTTCTCTTGCATGGCTGTGATCCGGCCCCGAGGTACCGTGCAGTAGTAGGGGTATTTTGCTCTCGGTGAGAGGCGGATGGCTCCGCCCAATCGTCCCCCTTCTCAACTGCGTGAGAAAGCCTCGCCTCTTGCAGGCGACTGTTTTTCTCTTCTGTGTCCAGAGAAGCATGGCCAAAAGAGCTAGACTCGGAATCGTCCTCTGACGAGTCCGAAGTGGACGACTCCTCCCCTCTCCCGGAGGGGCCCGCCTCCTCTCCTTTAAAAGGAGCAGGAGAGAATGTAGAATTGTCAACTGTAAAATGGGAAGGGGTCACTTTGACTCCTCCCTCAGAACTGCCGGCTTTCAAGCCGCTTTGTTTCACTTCCACATCTGGCGCCTGGTCAGATGTTTCACTAATCGGCACCCTGTGGGAGGAGCCGTCTGAGTTTGAGATCCTGGCAGTCTTTTTGGTTCTGGCCATCATGCTCTGCATAGAGACGGATACAGTCGGACTTTGTATAAAGGGAATAGATGGGTCCAGAAAAGGGCAGGCGGCACTCTTAGTCCTAGATTCAGCCGTCCCCGGTGACCGGCTGATCACTAACCTAGGTCATGTCGTGTGCTTCCGTGGTGCCATTTCAAAAAAGAATAAAGTAAAGAGAAAATTAAGAGTAAGAGAACCGACGGTTACCAAGATGTTTCGGGGTTTTCTGATGTCCTACGGGAGAGTTACAATTCCGAGACTGGAACCGGACGCCTGTACCTGCAAAACAAACGGATGCTCCGGATGATTGGAGATCCGCCTCCGACGGTCAAGTTAGTACTTGATTAAGGAGTAATTAATGCGGAAATTAAAGTGATTGGGTCTCTCTAGGTGAGAGTGTTTAATGTGTTTTTTCCTTAATCCCCCCTTAATGAGGATTAAGGGAGGTATTTATAACCTTGGGAAACATGCCAATCCTAGGTTTAGGTTAACCTAGGGCTGATTGGGCTTCCCTCGGAAGTTGGGCCTGGGTGGCCGATTTCTCCATTAAGCATGGAGTATGCCACGTGTCATGACATAATAGGTCCAAGGTGGACGAATAAGCGTGTGACCAGTCACGTGCCACCTGTGAGGGGCAAATGATTAGGGGATTTTGCTCCCACCAATCGAAATGCGCCACGTGGGCCAATCCGGTCCTGCCAAGTGTTCCCCAGTTGGACCTCTCAGGGCTTGCCACGTGGCACACGCTTATTCGTCCGCCTTGGACCTATTATGTCATGACACGTGGTATACTCCATGCCTAATGGAGAAGTCGGCCACCCAGGCCCAACTTCCGAGGGAAGCCCAATCAGCCCAAGGTTAACCTAAACCTAGATTGGCACGTTTCCCGAGGTTATAAATACCTCCCTTAATCCTCATTAAGGGAGATTACGCAGATTACACACATTAAACTCTCTCACCTAGAGAGACCCAATCACTTTAATTTTCGCATTAATTACTCCTTAATCAAGTACTAACTTGAGCGTCGGAGGCGGATCTCCAATCATCCGGAGCATCCGTTTGTTTCGCTGGTACAGGCGTCAAGTTCCAGTCTCGGAATTGTAACTCTCCCGCAGGACATCAGAAAACCCCGAAACAGAGATCCATGAAGAGTTCAAAGAGATGCCTAATCAAGCTTAGTTCTTAGGATTAGGGGCCATACTAGCTCATATTTAATTTTATTCATTTTATTATTATTCTTAAAATGTTTGTAAGGTTATTGAATGTTGTTATCAAATGCGCTAGAGTTCACTAATTTATAACAACATAATAAACTTAAGTCCCACAAATATTGAGGCTCGCTTTTCAAAATATAAAGTACTTATTAAACACTTGATTAATAATAATGGGTCATGCCTCCACAGGGCATTATTATTAATCTTGGGAGGTAAGGTGAAATTGCAAATTTTACACACTTAATTTTGTCACCCTCAACAAAATCATCAAAAGCGTTTTGGATTTTGAAGCAAGGGGATAGCTGAACATATGATGTTATCTATCCAACAAAGAATTACAAGAAGTTGTAATTAGTAAAGGAGTTTACTTACCTTGAAAATGTAACCTTAAGGAAGGGCCTCCATCCGCTTAATGCTACATAGGGATAGGATCTTGGAATCACATTATTCATAAACGGACACAAAATGAATATAGTGTAAAGTAGCTAAAATGATTTCAAAGGATGTTTGAATCATAAACTACTTTGATAAACATAGTTGAACTTTGCATTTATTTGCAAATATTATGTCTTTATTGATTAATTTTCATGTTATATATGTTATCTCCTTGATTGAAAGAAATATTGAGAAACGTTCTCAAAACTAAAAGAGTATCCGTAAACCATTATCCATGCTTTGCTAAAAGGGTTTTAATGGCTAAAAGATGCGTTAAAAACCTATTTAATAATGTCACATGTCTAATGATAGCTTCCTAGAACTCAAAAAGTTTGAATAATTGAATGGCTCCACCATTGACTCATTTTGAAAAACGTTTCAAGTGATTGGACTCGATGGAGAGGTATAAGACCTCTAATGACAACATGAGTGCGACTCACATGAAGAACCCAGTATTTTTCTTTGATCAATATGATTGAGCATGGAGAATGACTTGGATTTTAATACTGTCAAATGTTGACTAATTTAAGTGACATCATTCATCACTTATTGCATGCGGTGTTAAATACAAGATTAAACTCCAACATGAATTGTGTTGAATGGTTTTGGCAAAATTAAAGATGCTTAAAGTAGTTGAGCATAGTATCATTTTGAGCTTGAAAGAAATGTTCTAAATGGTTCAAATGAGAAAGGGTTAAGAAGGAAGGAGACTACAATAAAAGCCAAAGGATAAAGAAAAGACAAATAAGTTGTCAATTAATTCTTAATCACAAGGCTACTAAATTGTCAAGTGCTATTATGAATAGCAAATGTTTAAATTGAGGATTGGCTCCAAGAGATTGAAAACTACCCCATAAAGTACAGTTGGAAGGTAAAGAATGGAAATGTTCCACATCAAGTAGTTATAGAAATTGATTTAGCAAAAATCTACTTATTTGACATGTGATGTCAAGATTAACTCTTTTGTTGAAGAATGAGGTTGAGTTAAAGAGTAGAAACTTGGATAAGGGAAAAGTAAATCTATAATGTGAGAAACAAATGTTGTTTTACATGTATGACTTTACATTTCACTTAACTATAATTTAGCATCGACATCAATAATCATTATTATATTCTTGCTATAATCAAAATATCATTCCATTGCAGTTACCACTGAATGTCAAAGATTCAAAGCATCGAACAAATGTTATTTTGTGCTTAGTTGAATCAAGGGATGTTTTGAAATGCTAAATAGGTTAAAGAGTTTTATATGTTAGATATAGGTAAACCATTTCTATGTATGAATCACTTCTAGAAATGTCAATTTGATCAAAATACGAATAGAATTGCATACGGAAGCTCCGAGGGGATGGACTTCTAACATCATAAGATTATGAATCCATTGATGCATGCAAATATTATTGTAGTTTAATGATTGAAAATTTTATCTTTTGGAGAAAAGGTGACGTGATCCCATGGTTGAATACATAACGATGTAATTAAGAAACCTAAGGATCACAGGCTAGAGATGAACATGGATACTTCATTTGAATATGATCACACATGCTTACATGAAGCATGAATCTAAAGATTTTGAAGGAGTTCAATAATGTTCAAAAGAAGAATAAAAGGACTTGGCAAACATTGCGATATGATCGTAACAGTTTACTTTTGAGTGAAATTGTTATCTTGGCAAGAATTCAAAAACATTTACGATGTGATCGTAGTGATGAGCATTTAAGCCAAAACTTGATGATCATCCCAAGGATTGTAAAATTAGTTTACAACCTACTCGACTAAGAGAAAATGTTTTTCATATGGAGGAATTAAACTATATAAGATATAGCATAATTCATGATGAATTGTACCTATCTTCCAAACAATAGTTCTAAGGATACACTTTTAAAATAAGCTTTTTACACTAATTAGGACTGCGTCAAATCACAATGTAGATAAGACATCATATAAGATATGGATAAGAGAAGTTCTTATTTTTTTTTCCTACAAATTTAAGAATAAGAAACTTGTATTAAATTGTTAAATGCAATGTTGAATTCTAAAGTTTAGTACAAGGGTACTACAACCACAACATGTTTTGAGGATAAATTGTTTGTTGCTCTAAATTGGCGCCTTTTTGAAAAAAAGGTGTCGTTTCTAAAAGGCAAGTGGGAGTAATTCTCGAAAAGGTCGAGAAGAGCAACATACCCTATGCTAAAAGACCCTTTTTCATAAGGCAAGTGGGAGTATAAGTCTCGAAGGTGTTCGAGATAAGGCAAGTGGGAGTATAAGTCTCGAAGGTGTTCGAAAGAACCAACAAATGAGCATGATTCACACCATGTTAAAAACAACAACACGTGGTCTCATTAATGTAATGGGATACGTAACCATGTGTCAAGGGCCACATTCAATGTATACCCTTCTTATGTTGTTCTTCATTGAAAAAAAGTTTTCACTTGTTGCGCATAAACCCACAAAGTCTAGTAAGTGTAAGCCAGAGAAATAAGTTCGATGGTTAAGAAATTCTAAAATATTGATTTTTGAATGTAAGATTTGACGAGTCACAAAATAGCTTAGTATAATGAAAATCTAAAATGGTTTCCATGTCTGAAAAAATTGAGTGTGACACACTTGGTTGATTTGCATGAATTGGGAGAGAACCATTGAATGCAACGAGTAGACAAGGAAAGAAAAATGTTTTCCAAGCATTGATTAGTCACTAAAGGATTTAAGGAATTCATAGTATTGACTATGGGGAAATCTTTCGTTGCTAATATTGCTTATATCTATTCAGACTCTTCTAGTGATTTCAACTCTATGTGATATGGTTGATGGAGTTCAAAACACTTTCCTGAAATTGTTCATGAAAGGGAATGTGTATGTGATACACACATTAACGTTTTGAAGAACCAGGAAGTCCTAGAAATGCATGTAAGTTTCATAATTCCATTAGTGGATTGAAATAAGCATCATGGAGCAAAATCTTCGATTTACTAAATTAATCAAATTAGTTGATAGTCTTATAAATGAAGAAGCTTGTACATACAAGAAGTTTAGTGGGAGCTTTGTAGTCTCCTTGGTTTTGTATGTAGATGACATACTTCTTACATGATACGATGTTTTCATACTTGAATAGGTCAAGTAATGGCTAGTGAATTGTTATTGTATGAAAGAACTTGAAGGTTTAAATGAGTACATCTTGGGAATCAAGATTTATTGAGATTGGTCTTGAAAGAGGATTGAACTTGATTGAGAAACTTATATAGATGAGGTTCTCTCTACGTTCAAGCATGAAAACTCCAAAGGAGGTTTCACTCCCATGTGGCATAGCACATTGCTTATCAAGACTCAGTGCAAAGCAAAGACTGATGAGATTTAGCGAATGAGTGACAATCCTTGTGCAATTGCAAAGGATTCGTCATAAAGGCTACGCATTATACTCATTAGATGCATGTATGCAATTTTCAAATCGAATTCTTATATGTGATATTAGAAATTATAGAATTAAGAGTTTCCTGAAGTACTTGGAGAAGAACAAAAGGCAACGTCTAAGTATATGGAGATAAACTATCATAAAAGAAAAGGTCGCAAAGTTCATATGGATGAGAATGTCTCAAAATCTGTTAACTAAACTATTTCAGAAGCCTAAATATGAAAGACATATTAGGTTCAATAGAAATTGAACATATTAGATAGCTTTGATTGTATATAGGACACAGTTGAAAAACTATCAATTGTGTTCTCCCAATGTTTATCAATGTGAAACAAAGTTTCATACTTATTTAATTAGGGTTTAGTATTAAATAAAATGTCCAAAATATTTTATGAATTTCAATGGGTTTGTCAAATGCGTGAGTTGACGAATGAAACCCCATAAGTGAACTGAATTCATGGAATATTTAAGTTCCTAATCCAACTCGTTAAACTGGACATAAACGACTTATTAAAAGGGATTAGCGTATAAGATTGATTGATAGCGCAGTTTCATGGGCTATGGGAACATAGAGATGTTCAGTCAATTATATGGATTTGTATGGTTGATATAGATCAAACTGACCTACTTAGAAGCTCTGAAAAACTTCGTAAATTTTATTAGTGGATTCCTCAGACATGAGTGGAACACTACTCAATTCAATGATTAGTGTAACCTTGATGTTGTCAAACGTCATGCCGTAAAAGGGGACTATAAAGGCGACACTCGGGTTGCGCTAAAAGTTGAGTGGGAGTTTTGGTTGCCACAAAACTAAATAGGTCCTCTTATGTTAGATAGGATGGGTGTCTTGGCCTCTTGAAGCGTATGGATTGGAAATGCATGGTCGTGCTCAAATGGATTACTAGATAATCATTTGTTTAGCAATTCGAACTCGGATTTCAAGAAATAATTTGAACGCTAGTATGAATGACATAGAGATGTAATCATACTATCAAATTGGACACGAAGAGACATAAGGAATTTGAAGATTGCACGCTTGTCTCAGACAAGTGGGAGATTGAAGGAAATGTGTCTTCGACTCTCGTGCAATTACTAATATAATATGGATCGTATTATGGAGATAATAAATTCGTTTAGTTGGGTCGTCTTTAATTACGTCTTGCTTGAGACCAATATTGATCATTGGGTTAAACCAATGCCAACTAAATGGATCCTATGAGGTCACACGTTACAGTTTTAGGTCGAACATGAATACCGAGTCCAAAAGTTGGGCTTAGTGAATGACTGGCCATAAGTAGTAAGATAGGAATAAGTCTTGCCCCAATTAGATAATATGATAATATGTAATAAAGGGTTTGGGGAAAAATTGAACAGACGTTCATCTCTCAAAAAGAAACAACGTAATATTTTTCCCTTCCTCTCTCTCTCTCTACAACCAGTTAGAAGTTCTCCATAGAAGAGGAGATTAATCTCTCCCGTCCAACTAGCATTGGTGGAGGTTCGATCTACACTTGTGGACCAATATTAGAGGAGCAACAATTGGAGCTCTAATCTCCGCAAGAAAGTAGAAGAAAGCTTGGGAATTCACGCATCAAAGGTTAATTCTAAACTATTATGTGATCCTTTATTTGTATATGCATGAGATCCTGTTTAGGTGCGTATGAATGAGATTCATGAAATTCCGCTTAGAGTAACTAAAACCCTACAACATCATCGCCCATCCAAGGGGCTCATTATTCCTAAGGTGCATCGGACACATCACCGTCCATCCAAGGGGCTCATTAGCCATATGGGATCATCGCCAATCCAAGGGGCCCATCAGCCCTAAGGTGCGTGAGACACATCAAAGCCCTTCCAAGGGGCTCATAAGCCCGAAGGGGCATCAGACACATCATTGCCAATCCAAGGGGCTCATTAGAACTAAGGGGAGGAGACACATCATCGCCTATCCAAGGGGCTCAATTGCTCTATGGAGCGTCAGACACATCATCGCCCATCCAAGGGGATAATTAGTCTTAAGGGGCGTAAGTCAAATCATTGCCCATCCAAGGGGCTTATTAGCTTTAAGGGGTGTCAGACAAATCATATCCCATCCAAGGGGCTCATTAGCCCTAAGGGTTCTCAGACACATCATCGCCCATCCAAGGGGCTCATTAGCCTTAAAGGGCGTCAAACACATCATCGCCCATCCAAGGAACTCATTAGCCCTAAGAGGCGTGAAACATATCATCGCCCATCCAAGGGACTCATTATTACTAAGGTGCATCAGACACATCATCGCCCGTACAAGAGGCTTATTAGCCCTAAGGGGCATCATACAGATCATCACCCATCCTAGGGGCTCATTAGCCTTAAGGGTCGTGAGACACATCATCGCCCATCCAACAGGCTCTTATTCCTAAGGTGCATCAGATACACCATCGCCCATCCAAGGGGCTCAATTGCCCTAAGTTGCGTTAGACACATAATCGCCCATTAAAGTTGCTCATTAGTCTAAGGGGAATCAGACACATCATCACCCATCCCAGGGGCCCATTAGCCCTAAAAATTGTGAGACACATCATCGCCCATCCAAGGGGCTAATTATTCCTAAGGTTCATCAGACACATCATAGCCTATCCAAGGGGCTCATTAGCCTAAGGGGCGTTATACACATCATTGCCAATCCAAGGGGCCCATTAGCCCTAAGGGGCGTGAGACATATCATCGCCCTTCCAAGGGGCTCATAAGCCCTAAGGGGCATCAAACACATCATCGCCCATCCAAGGGGCTCAATAGAACTAAGGGGAGGAGACACATCATCGCCTATCCAAGGGGCTCAATTGCTCTAAGGAGCGTCACACACATCATCGCCCATCCAAGGAGCTCATTAGCCCACAGGGGCATGAGACACATCATTACCCATTTAAGGGGCTCATTAGCCCTAAGGAGCGTCATACACATCATCGCCAATCCAAGGGGACCATTAGCCATAACGGGCGTGAGACACATCATCGCCTATCAAAGGGGCTCATTAGCCCTAAGGGTGGTCAGACACATTATCGCCAACTAAGGGGCTCATTAGCCCTAAGGGGCATCAGGCACATTATCACCTATCCATGGGGCTCATTAGCGATAAAGGTCGTGAGATACATCATCGCCCATCCAAGGGGCTCATTATTCTTAAGGTGCATCAGATACATTATCGCCCATCCAAAGGGCTCAATTGCCTTAAGAGGCATTAGACACATAATTACCCGTCCAAGGGGCTCATTAGCCCTAAGGGGAATCAGACACATTATCACCCATCTAAGGGGCTCATTAGCCCTATGAATCGTGAGACACATCATCGCCCATCCAAGGGGCTCATTTTTCCTAAGGTGCATCAGACACATCATCGCCCATCCAAGGGGCTCATTAGCCATATGGGGCGTCATACACATCATCGCCAATCCAAGGGGCCCATTAGCCCTAAGGGGCGTGAGACACATCATCGCCCTTCCAAGGGGCTCATAAGCCTTAAGGGGCTCATTAGAACTAAGGGGAGGAGACACATCATCGGATATCAAAGGTTCTCAATTGCTATAAGGAGCGTAAGACACATCATCGCCCATCCAAGGGGATAATTAGTCTTAAGAGGCGTGAGTCAAATCATTGCCCATCCAAGGGGCTTACTAGCCCTAAGGGGTGTTAGACAAATCATATCACATCCAAGGGACTGATTAGCCCTAAGGGGCGTAAGACACATCATCGCCCATCCTAGGTACTCATTAGCCTTAAATGGCGTCAAACACATCATCGCCCATCCAATGAACTTATTAGCCCGAAGGGGCGTGAGACACATCATCGCCCATCCAAGGGGCTCATTATTCTTAAGGTGCATCAGACACATCATCGCCCATCTAAGGGGCTCATTAGCCCTAAGGGGAATCAGACAGATCATCACCAATCCAAGGGGCTCATTAGCCTTAAGGGTCGTGAGACACATCATCGCCCATTCAACGGGCTCATTATTCCAAAGGTGCATTAGACACATCATCACCCATCCAAGGGGCTCAATTGCCTAAGTTGCAAAAACACATAATTGCCCATTCAAGTTGCTCATTACCGTAAGGGGAATCAGACACATCATCGCCAATCCAAGGGGCTCATTAGACGTAAGAAGCTTCATACACATCATCGTTAACCTAAGGGGCCCATTCGCCCTAAGGGGCGTGAGACACATCATCGCCCTTCCGAGGGACTCATAAGCCCTAAGGGGCATCAGACACATCATCGCCTATTCAAGGGGCTCATTAGAACTTAGGGGACGGACACATCATCGCCTATCCAAGGGCCTCAATTGCTCTAAAGAGCGTCAAACACATCATCTCCCATCCAAGGGGGCTAATTAGACTTAAGGGGCGTGAGTCAAATCATTGCCCATCAAAGGGGCTCATAAGCCCTTAGGGGTGTCAGACAAATTATCGCCCATCCAAGGGGCTCATTAGCCCTAAAGGGCGTGATACACATCATCACCCATCCAAGGGGCTTATTAGCCCTTTAGGGCGTCAATCACATCATCGCCCATCCAAGGGGCTCATTAGCCCTAAGGGGCGTGAGACACATCAACGCCCATCAGAGGGGCTCATTATTCCTAAGGTGCATTAGACACATCATCGCCCATCCAAGGGGCTTAGTAACCCTAAGGGTGCATCAGACACATCATCGCCCATCCAATGGGCTTATTAGCCTAGAGGGGCATGAGATACATCATTACCCATCCAAGGGGCTCATTGACCCTAAGTGGCGTCATACACATTATCGCCAATCCATGGGGCCCATTAGCCTTAACGGGCGTGAGACACGTCATCGCTTATCCAAGGTGCTCATTAACCCTAAGGGTCGTTAGACACATCATCGCCCATCCAAGGGGCTCATTATTCCTAAGGTGCATCAGACACATCATCGCCCATCCAAGGGGTTCAATTGCCCTAAGGGGCGTTAGACACCTAATTGCCCATCCAAGGGGCTCATTAGCCCTAAAGGGAATCAAACACATCATCACCCTTCCAAGGGGCTCATTAGCCGTAAGAATGGTGAGACACATCATCTCCCATCAAAGGGGCTTATTATTCCTAAGGTGCATCAGACACATCATCGCCCATCTAAAGGGCTCATTAGCTCTAAGGGGCGTTATAAACTTCATCGCCAATCGAATGGGCCCATTAGCCCTAAGGGGCGTGAGAAACATGATCGTTCTTCCAAGGGGCTCATAAGCCCTAAGGGGCATAAGAGACATCATCGCCAATCCAAGGGGCTCAATTGATCTAAGGAGCGTCAGACACATCATCGCCCATCCAAGGAGCTAATTAGCCTTAAGGGGCGTAGGTCAAATCATTGCCCATCCAAGGGGCTTATTAGCCTTGAGGGGTGTCGGAACAATCATCGCCCATCCAAAGGAATCATTATCCATAAGGGGCGTCAGACACATCATCGCCCATCCAAGAAGCTCATTAGCCCTAAGGGGCGTCAGACACATAATCGGCCATCCAAGGGGCTGCATAGCCTAAGGGGCGTCCAACACATCATCGCCCATCCAAGGGGCTCATAAAGACCTAAGGGGCGTCATACACATCATCGCCAATCCAAGGGGCCCATTAGCCCTAAAGGGCGTGAGACACATCATCGCCCATCCAAGGGGCTCATAAGCCCTAAGGGGCATCAGACACATCATCGCCTATTCAAGGGGCTCATTAGAACTTAGGGGACGGACACATCATCGCTTATCCAAGGGCCTCAATTGCTCTAAGGAGCGTCACACACATCATCACCCATCCAAGGGGGCTAATTAGACTTAAGGGGCGTGAGTCAAATCATTGCCCATCCAAGGGGCTCATTAGCCCTTAGGGGTGTCAGATAAATTATCGCCCATCCAAGGGGCTCATTATCCCTAAGGGGCGTGAGACACATATTCGCCCATCCAAGGGGCTTATTAGCCCTATAGGGCGTCAAACACATCATCTACCATCCAAGGGGCTCATTAGCCCTAAGGGGAGTGAGACACATCAACGCCCATCAGAGGGGCTCAATATTCCTAAGGTGCATCAGACACATCATTACCCATCCAAGGGGCTCAGTAACCCTAAGGGTGCATCTGACACATCATCGCCCGTCCAATGGGCTCATTATCTTAGAGGGGCATGAGACACATTATTACCTATCCAAGGGGCTTATTAACCCTAAGGGGCGTCATACACATTATCGCCAGTCCATGGGGCCCATTAGCCCTAATTGGCGTGACACACATCATCGCTCATCCAAGGTGCTCATTAACCCTAAGGGTCGTCAGAAACATCATCGTCCATCTAAGGAGCTCATTAGCCCTAAGGGGCATCACACACATCATCAATCCAAGGGGCTCTTTCGCCCTAAGGGTTGTGAGACACATCATTGCCCATCCAAGGGGCTCATTATTCCTAAGGTGCATAAGACACATCATCGCCCATCCAAGGGGCTCAATTGCCTAAGTTGCAAAGACACATAATTGCCCATTCAAGTTGCTCATTACCGTAAGGGGAATCAGACACATCATCGCCAATCCAAGGGGCTCATTAGACGTAAGGAGCTTCATACACATCATCGTTAACCTAAGGGGCCCATTCGCCCTAAGGGGCGTAAGACACATCATCGCCCTTCCGAGGGGCTCATAAGCCCTAAGGGGCATCAGACACATCATCGCATATTCAAGGGGCTCATTAGAACTTAGGGGACAGACACATCATCGCCTATCCAAGGGCCTCAATTGCTCTAAAGAGCGTCAAACACATCATATCCCATCCAAGGGGGCTAATTAGACTTAAGGGGCGTGAGTCAAATCATTGCCCATCAAAGGGGCTCATTAGCCCTTAGGGGTGTCAGACAAATTATCGCCCATCCAAGGGGCTCATTAGCCATAAGGGGCGTGATACACATCATCACCCATCCAAGGGGCTTTTTAGCCCTTTAGGGCGTCAAACACATCATCGCCCATCCAAGGGGCTCAATTACCCTAAGGGGCGTTAGACACCTAATCGCCCATCCAAGGGGCTTATTAGCCCTAAAGGGAATCAGACACATCATCACCCTTCCAAGGGGCTCATTAGCCCTAAGAATGGTGAGACACATCATCGCCCATCCAAGGGGCTCATTATTCCTAAGGTGCATCAGACACATCATCGCCCATCTAAAGGGCTCATTAGCTCTAAGGGGCGTTATAAACTTCATCGCCAATCGAATGGGCCCATAAGCCTTAAGGGGCGTGAGAAACATGATCGTTCTTCCAAGGGGCTCATAAGCCCTAAGGGGCATAAGAGACATCATCGCCAATCCAAGGGGCTCAATTGATCTAAGGAGCGTCAGACACATCATCGCCCATCCAAGGAGCTAATTAGCCTTAAGGGGCGTAGGTCAAATCATTGCCTATCCAAGGGGCTCATTAGCCTTGAGGGGTGTCGGAACAATCATCGCCCATCCAAAGGAATCATTATCCATAAGGGGCGTCAGACACATCATCGCCCATCCAAGAAGCTCATTAGCCCTAAGGGGCGTCAGACACATAATCGGCCATCCAAGGGGCTGCATAGCCTAAGGGGCGTCCAACACATCATCGCCCATCCAAGGGGCTCATAAAGACCTAAGGGGCGTCATACACATCATCGCCAATCCAAGGGGCCCATTAGCCCTAAAGGGCGTGAGACACATCATCGCCCATCCAAGGGGCTCATAAGCCCTAAGGGGCATTAGACACATCATCGCCTATTCAAGGGGCTCATTAGAACTTAGGGGACGGACACATCATCGCTTATCCAAGGGCCTCAATTGCTCTAAGAACGTCACACACATCATCACCCATCCAAGGGGGCTAATTAGACTTAAGGGGCGTGAGTCAAATCATTGCCCATCCAAGGGGCTCATTAGCCCTTAGGGGTGTCAGATAAATTATCGCCCATCCAAGGGGCTCATTATCCCTAAGGGGCGTGAGACACATATTCGCCCATCCAAGGGGCTTATTAGCCCTATAGGGCGTCAAACACATCATCTACCATCCAAGGGGCTCATTAGCCCTAAGGGGAGTGAGACACATCAACGCCCATCAGAGGGGCTCAATATTCCTAAGGTGCATCAGACACATCATTACCCATCCAAGGGGCTCAGTAACCCTAAGGGTGCATCTGACACATCATCGCCCGTCCAATGGGCTCATTATCCTAGAGGGGCATGAGACACATTATTACCTATCCAAGGGGCTCATTAACCCTAAGGGGCGTCATACACATTATCGCCAGTCCATGGGGCCCATTAGCCCTAATTGCCGTGACACACATCATCGCTCATCCAAGGTGCTCATTAACCCTAAGGGTCGTCAGAAACATCATCGTCCATCTAAGGGGCTCATTAGCCCTAAGGGGCATCACACACATCATCAATCTAAGGGGCTCATTCGCCCTAAGGGTTGTGAGACACATCATTGCCCATCCAAGGGGCTCATTATTCCTAAGGTGCATCAGACACATCATCGCCCATCCAAGGGGCTCAATTGCCTAAGTTGCAAAGACACATAATTGCCCATTCAAGTTGCTCATTACCGTAAGGGGAATCAGACACATCATCGCCAATCCAAGGGGCTCATTAGACGTAAGGAGCTTCATACGCATCATCGTTAACCTAAGGGGCTCATTCGCCCTAAGGGGCGAGAGACACATCATCGCCCTTCCGAGGGGCTCATAAGCCCTAAGGGGCATCAGACACATCATCGCCTATTCAAGGGGCTCATTAGAACTTAGGGGACGGACACATCATCGCCTATCCAAGGGCCTCAATTGCTCTAAAGAGCGTCAAACACATCATCTCCCATCCAAGGGGGCTAATTAGACTTAAGGGGCGTGAGTCAAATCATTGCCCATCAAAGGGGCTCATTAGCCCTTAGGGGTGTCAGACAAATTATCGCCCATCCAAGGGGCTCATTAGCCCTAAGGGGCGTGATACACATCATCACCCATCCAAGGGGCTTATTAGCCCTTTAGGGCGTCAAACACAACATCGCCCATCCAAGGGGCTCAATTACCCTAAGGGGCGTTAGACATCTAATCGCCCATCCAAGGGGCTTATTAGCCCTAAAGGGAATCAGACACATCATCACCCTTCTAAGGGGCTCATTAGCCCTAAGAATGGTGAGACACATCATCGCCCATCCAAGGGGCTCATTATTCCTAAGGTGCATCAGACACATCATCGCCCATCTAAGGGGCTCATTAGCTCTAAGGGGCGTTATAAACATCATCGCCAATCCAATGGGCCCATTAGCCCTAAGGGGCGTGAGAAACATCATCGTTCTTCCATGGGGCTCATAAGACCTAAGGGGCATAAGACACATCATCTCCAATCCAAGGGGCTCAATTGATCTAAGGAGCGTCAGACACATCATCGCCCATGTAAGGAGCTAATTAGCCTTAAGGGGCGTGAGTGAAATCATTGCCCATCCAAGGGGCTCTTTAGCCTTGAGGGGTGTCCGAACAATCATCTCCCATCCAAGGGGCTCATTAGCCATAAGGGGCGTCAGACACATCATCGCCCATCCAAGGGGCTCATTATCCCTAAGGGGTGTTAGACACATAATCGGCCATCCAAGGGGCTAAATAGCCTAAGGGGCGTCATACACATCATCACCCATCCAAGGGTCTCATTAGCCATAAGGGGCGTGAGAAACATCATCGCCAATCCAAGAGGCTCATTAGACCTAAGGGGCGTCAAACACATCATCGCCAATCCAAGGGGTCCATTAGCCCTAAGGGGCGTGAGACACATCATCGTCCTTCCAAGGGGCTCAAAAGCCCTAAGGGGCATCAGACACAACATCGCCTATTCAAGGGGCTCATTAGAACTTAGGGGACGGACACATCATCGCCTATCCAAGGGCCTTAATTGCTCTAAAGAGCGTCACACACATCATCGCCCATCAAAGGGGCTTAATTAGCCTTAAGGGGCGTGAGTCAAATCATTGCCCATCCAAGGGGCTCATTAGCCCTTAAGGGTGTCAGATAAATTATCGCCCATCCAAGGGGCTCATTAGCCCTAAGGGGCGTCAGACACATCATCCCCCATGTAAGGGGCTCATTAGCCCTGAGGGGTGTCAGACAAATCATCGCCAAAACGAGGGGCTCATTAGCCCTAAGGGGCGTAAGACACATCACCGCCCATCCAAAGGGCTCATTAGCCCTAAGGGGCGTTAAACACATAATCCCCCATCCAAGGGGCTCATTAGCCATAAGGGGCGTGAGACACATCATCGTTTATACAAGGGGCTCAATATTCCTAAGGTGCATCAGACACATCACCGCCCATCGAAGAAGCTCATTAGCCCAGAGGGGCGTTAGACACATCATTACCCATCCAAGAGGCTAATTAGCCTTAAGGGGCATGAGTCAAATCATTGCCCATCCAAGGGGCTCATTATCCCTTAGGGGTGTCAGACAAATCATTGCCCATCCAAGGGGCTCATTAGCCCTAAGGGGCATGTGACACATCATCGCCCATCACATGGCCTTTTAGCCATAAAGGGCTTTCAAACACATCATCGCCCATCCAAGGGGCTCATTAACCCTAACGGGCGTGAGACACATCATTGCCAATCCAAGGGGCTCATTATTCCTAAGGTTCATCACACACATCATCGCCCATCTATGGGGCTCATTAGCCCTAAGGTGCATTAGACACATCATCGCCCATCCAAAGGGCTCATTAGCCCTAAGGGCCGTCAAACACATAATAGCCCATCCAAGGGGCTCATTAGCCACAAGGGGCGTGAGACACATCATCGCCAATCCAAGGGGCTCATAATTCCTAAGGTGCATCAGACACATCATCGCCCATCCAAGGGGCTCATTAGCCCACAAGGGCGTTAGACACATCATTACCCATCCAAGGGGCTCATTAGACCTAAGGGGAATCATACACATCATCGCCAATCCAAGGGGCCCATTAGCCCTTAGGGGAGTGAAACACATCGTCGCCTTTCTAAGAGGCTCATAAGCCCTAAGGGGCATCTGACACATCATCACCCATTCTAGGGGCTCATTAGAACTTAGGGGACGGACACATCATCGCCTATCCAATGGGATCATTAGCCCTAAAGGGGTATCAGACAAATCATCGCCCATCCAATGGGATCATTAGCCCTAAGGGGTATGAGACACATCATAGCCCCCACAGGGCCTTTTAGCCCTAAAGGGCTTTCATACACATCATTTCCCATCCAAGGGCCTCATTAGCCCTTAGGGGTATCAGACAAATCATCGCCCATCCAATGGGATCATTAGCTCTAAGGGGTATGAGACACATCATCGCCCATCACAGGGCCTTTTAGCCCTAACGGGCTTTCATACACATCATTGCCCATCCAAGGGGCTCATTAACCCTAAGGGGCGTAAGACACATCAACGCTCATCCAAGGGGCTCATTATTCCTAAGGTGCATCAGACACATCATCGCCCATCCAAGGGGCTCATTAGCCCTAAGGTGCATCAGACACATCATCGCTCATTTAATGGGCTCATTAGCCTAGAGCGGCATGAGACACATCATTACCCATCCAAGGGGCTCATTAGCCCTAAGGGGCGTCATACACATCATCGCCAATCCAAGGGGCCCATTTTTCCTATGGTGCATCAGACACATCATCGCTCATCCAAGGGGCTCAATTGCCCTAAGGGGCGTTAGACACATAATCGCCCCATCCAAAGGGCTCATTTGCCCTAAAGGGAATCAGACACATCATCGCCCATCCAAGGGGCTCATTAGAACTAATGGGAGGAAACACTTCATCGCCTATCTAAGGGGCTTAATTGATCTAAGGAGCGTCAGACACATCATCGCCCATCCAAGGGGCTAATTAGCCTTAAGGGGCGTGATGCAAATCATGAAGAGTCCATTAGTCCAATCAAGCATGATCATCCTACAAGTCCAATTCACAAAGAAATCATTCTTGCTAAGTCATTTGAAGATCAAGTGTTAGATACTTTTTGTGCGCATGGACCGTTTCTTGCTAACCAAGGGTTTATTTGTTTACATTCTGGTTATGAATGTTAATGGGCATCCTAGGCACGTTTTGAACAGCCTTAGGCATAGGAAAAGGCGTCCTTGAAGCAAGGAGAAACTTCATTGCAAATCATAAACATTTAGCATGAAGAAAGGCATGAATCAAGGGGAGGTTACTCCACGTTTTTTGCTGGTTCTTTATGGCTGTTTTTAAGCTTCTTTTCAGCAGTTTTTAAGAGGTTAATTAAGGGTGATTAAAGCCTAAAATCAGTTAAGAAAATCTGCTTAGCTTAGGCGTGATTCTAGGCTAGGTTTTAGCTTTCATGTTTAGTTACAATAAACACACGTTAAGCTTGTTTAATGCGTGTAGTTTAGTACTAGTTTGTTTTCTTTATTTAAGCTTATGAAATGTAAGTGTATGGCAGATTATGATATATGAATTAAGAAAGTTTTCTCCTTAAAAACTATTTATTCTTGTTGCTTAGATAAATCGTTTTTTTTTCCAAGTTTAACTTGACGAATTTGAGTGGTTAAGTGAGTTTTCCTTCCATGCAAATTAAACAACTAGTGGGTTTTAAGTGAGTAATTTGACTTAAAACACCAACCCTTTTTTTTCTTTCCACTTAAGTTTGATCCATTAAGCTTGTATTAACTAAGACTTTCTATTAGTTTTTACATCATTTGGCGCGTCAGGTAGGGGCGTTTCTGTCCAAAATGGATCAAGCAAACCCAAATGAAACCATTGACCAAAGGAGACTTAGAATGATGGAGGAAAACCAACAAAGACTCTTGGAAACCAATGAGCAATTACATGGTAATATAATGGCTCTAATGGCTCGTTTGTTGACACAAGAACAAAGGGATGGGCGTCAAAACCCTCCTAGAATTGATGACAAGAGTCTAAAGGTGGATGTAGACCTTTTTGATGGTACTCTTGACCTTGAGAAGTACTTGGAGTGGGAGCAATCACTTGAGAGGTACTTTGAGTTCAAAGACGTTGAGGAAGATGAACAAAAGTACAAGATTGCTAAGGTAAAGATAGCCAAGTATGCTGAAACTTGGTTGAAAGGAGTCCAAAGAAAACGAGAAAGCAATGGGAAAACTCGTATTTCTACATGGACCAAGCTTAGGAAGAAACTTAGGGGACGATTTGTTCCTTCTAATTACAAGCAATCCATGTATGTGAAATGGAGCACTTTGCAGCAAGGAGGGAGTAGTGTGGAGGAATACATTAAATAATTTGAGAAACTTTCCATTGTGTGCGAAATAGTGGAAAATGAAGAACTCAAATTAGGGAGGTTTATGGCTGGTTTGGATAAGGACATTTATGAGAAAGTAGAAGTGCAACCCAATCTGACCTTTGATGAAGCTTGTAAGCTTTCGGTGAAATTTGACAATCAAAAGAAGAAGAAGAAACCTTCAAACCCTTTTGACCCAAAATTCAAACGCCCATTTAACCCACCAAAAGAAACCCCTTCCTTTCCAAATTCCACTACCAAAATGAACCCTGCCTCGTTTGATCTTTCACAAAAAGAAAAAGGAAAAGCCAAAACCGGAGACTTAAGTGACATTGTTTGTTTCAAATGTCATGGAAGAGGACATTACAAGAGAGATTGTCCTAATGCAAGAGCTTTAACCATACGAGAGCTTAAGAATATGATGGCACAACCTTTTGTCCTTGAAGAAGAGAAGGAGAACGAAAATGGTAGTGAAAATGTACCTTTAGAGTCTTATGATTCTAATGAGGAGGAGGAGCAAGTTGATGACTGTTTTCCCGAAAACAAATAGTCTAGTAATGAGAAGAGCCCTCCAAATGCACGTGGAGGTTGAGAAAACCCCAATTCAAAGAAAAAATGTCTTCTTAACCAAATGCAAGGTTAATGAAGATGTGTGTGACTTGATTGTTGATAGTGGCAGTGAAGCTAATGTTGTGTCAAGTGATCTTGTTAAGAAACTTGACTTGAAGACTACTAGACATCCTACTCCTTACAAGTTGAGCTGGCTTGATAAGAGCAAGAGTACGGGAGTTAGAAAACAATGTCTAGTAAAATTTCAGATTGGTTCGTATGTGGATGAAATTTTATGTGATGTCATTCCCATGGATGCTTGTCACATTTTGTTAGGGAGGCCATGGCAAAGTGACAAAAAATCAGTACATGATGGCCTATCAAACACCTACACCGTTACTCACCAAGGCAGCAAGAAAGTGTTGCACCCCTTACCACCACAAAAAAGCCTATCCCAAACACAATCCCCACCACCACAAAAAGAGCCCAAAAGAAAGGACATTTTGTTGCTTTCCTTAAAAGAATTCGAAAACTCTTTGGAGAAGGAAGATGAAGTGTTCTTATTGTTTTCTAAAGAGGAACACGAAGATTTTGTCCAACAAAACCCTAGGCTAGCCGCATTGATCAAGGAGTATGAAGATGTTTTTTCTAATGAATTACCACAAGGGTTGCCTCCTATTCGTGGTATAGAACATCAAATAGATTTGATTCCGGGAGCCCCCCTTCCGAATAAACCCCTTATAGATGCAATCCCATGGAAACTAAGGAATTACAAAGACAAATTGAGGAGTTGATGCAAATGGGTTACGTGAGAGAATCCATGAGTCCTTGTGCCGTTCCAGCTTTGTTAGTGCCAAAAAAGGATGGAACATGGAGGATGTGTATTGATAGTAGGGCGGTGAATAACATAACCATTAAGTATAGGTTTCCTATTCCTAGACTTGATGATATGTTAGATGAGTTGAGTGGAGCTCAAGTGTTTTCCAAGATAGATTTGAGGAGTGGATATCACCAAATTAGAATGAGGGAAGGTGATGAATGGAAAACAGCCTTTAAAACTAAGCATGGTTTGTATGAGTGGCTTGTTACGCCATTTGGATTAACAAATGCTCCAAGCACCTTCATGAGACTTATGAAACGAAATGTTGAGGCCATTTTTAGGGAAGTTTGTAGTTGTTTACTTAGATGACATTCTCATCTATAGTAAAAATGAGGAGGAGCACTTGAAACACTTGGAAGAGATTTTCAAAACCTTGAGAGAGCAACAATTGTATGGGAAGTTGGAGAAGTGCCATTTTTTGCTAACAGATATTGTTTTCCTTGGTTATATTGTTTCAGGTGAAGGAATTAAAGTTGATCCAAGCAAAGTGGAAGCCATTTCTTCATGGCCAATTCCAAAAACAGTCACGGAGGTTCGTTCATTTCATGGACTTACTTCGTTCTATAAGAGGTTTATTGAACATTTTAGCACCCTTATGGCTCCCATCACCGAATGTACAAATAAGGGAAGCTTTCAATGGACTCCACAGGCTCAAAAGGCGTTTGAGTTGGTGAAAAAGAAGATGTGTGAAGCGTCGGTTCTAGCCCTTCCAGATTTCATGAAACCATTTGAAGTTGAGTGTGATGCAAGTGGAAAAGGAATAGGGGCTGTCCTAATCCAAGAGAAGAAGCCAATTGCGTATTTTAGTGAGAAATTGAGCCAAGGCAAATTGAATTACTCCACTTATGACAAAGAATTCTATGCCATGGTTCGAGCTTTGGATCATTGGTCACATTATTTGAGGCCACAGCCTTTCATCTTACATTCGGATCATGAATCTTTAAGGTTCATTCATGGGCAAAAGAAGCTGAATGCAAGGCATGCTAAGTGGGTGGAATTCCTACAATCTTTCAACTTTGCAACCAAGTACAAGAAAGGCAAAACCAATATTGTGGCGGATGCATTATCAAGAAGGCATAATCTTCTTGGAATCATGGAAACTAAAATTCTTGGTTTCGAGGTCATGAAGGAATCATACAAAGATGATCTTGAACTCAAGGAAATCATGGAGTCTTGCAAGAATGGAGTCCACGGTTCATTTGTCATAATAGATGGTTTCCTTTTCAAAGGGAACAAACTTTGTGTTCCTAAAGGTGCAATTCGAGAGTTGTTGATCAAGGAAGCACATGGAGGAGGACTTGCTGGTCATATGGGTATACAAAAGACCCTAGAAATCTTACAAAGTCATTTTTATTGGCCAAAAATGTTAGCTAATGTGCACCAAGTTTTGGCTAGGTGTTCTATTTGTCAAAGAGCCAAAATGACGTTTCATAAGGGAGAGTATAAGCCTTTTCCCATTCCTGAAAGACCTTGGGAAGATTTGAGTATGGATTTCATAATGGCCTTGCCTAGAACAGCTCGTGAAAAAGATTCTATCATGGTGGTCGTTGATCGGTTTTCAAAGATGGCTCATTTCATAGCTTGTAAGAAGGTGGATGATGCGTTCAATGTGGCGCAACTTTTTTTTAAAGAAGTGGCTAGATTACATGGTTTGCCTAGAACCATAGTTTCGGATCGTGACACTAAGTTTGTGAGTCATTTTTGGAAGTCCTTGTGGAGGCTCGTGGGTACTAAGCTACTTTTCTCAACAAGCCATCATCCACAAACGGATGGTCAAACCGAAGTGGTGAACCGAATTCTTGGTTCTTTGCTTCGTGCCTTAGTGAATAAGGGAGGTAAAGATTGGGACTTGAAGTTAGCTCATGCAGAGTTTGCCTACAATAGAACTCCAAGCAAAACTACAAAGTATTCACCTTTTGAAGTTGTGTATGGTGTGAATCCTTATGTGCCGATTGATTACATTTCGCTTCCTAAAGATAATTTCGTGCATGGGACAGCCAAGGAGCATATAGAATTCATGGTTGATGTCCATAAAGAAGTTAGGAAGAACATAGAAAAGGCAAATGAGTCGTACAAGAAGCAAGCTAACAAAAACTTGAGAAATATGAAGAAGTTCGAAGTGGGTGATCTTGTGTGGATATTCTTGCGCAAAGAAAGGTTTCCTAAACAAAGGAAACACAAATTGATGCCTAGGGCAGAAGGACCTTTTCAAATCATGGAAAAGATCAATGATAATGCTTACAAAGTGGACCTTGGAGGGCAATTCGGAGTTTCATCAACTTTCAACGTGGGTGACTTGGCTCCTTATCTAGAAGATGATGAGTTGAGGGCAACTCCCTTTGAAGAAGGGGAGGATGATGCAAATCATGAAGAGTCCATTAGTCCAATCAAGCATGATCATCCTACAAGTCCAATTCACAAAGAAATCATTCTTGCTAAGTCATTTGAAGATCAAGTGTTAGATACTTTTTGTGCGCATGGACCGTTTCTTGCTAACCAAGGGTTTACTTGTTTACATTCTGGTTATGAATGTTAATGGGTTAATGGGCATCCTAGGCACGTTTTGAAATGCCTTAGGCATAGGAAAAGGCGTCCTTGAAGCAAGGAGAAATTTCATTGCAAATCATAAACATTTAGCATGAAGAAAGGCATGAATCAAGGGGAGGTTACTCCACGTTTTTTGCTGGTTCTTTATGGCTGTTTTTAAGCTTCTTTTCAGCAGTTTTTAAGACGTTAATTAAGGGTGATTAAAGCCTAAAATCAGTTAAGAAAATCTGCTTATCTTAGGCGTGATTCTAGGATAGTTTTTAGCTTTCGTGTTTAGTTACAATAAACACACGTTAAGCTTGTTTAATGCGTGTAGTTTAGTACTAGTTTGTTTTCTTTATTTAAGCTTATGAAATATAAGTGTATGGCAGATTATGATATATGAATTAAGAAAGTTTTCTCCTTAAAAATTATTTATTCTTGTTGGAAAGATAAATCGTTTTTTCTTCCAAGTTTAACTTGACGAATTTGAGTGGTTAAGTGAGTTTTCCTTCCATGCAAATTAAACAACTAGTGGGTTTTAAGTGAGTAATCCTTGCCTACATATCTTGTTTGTTTAAGTGAGTAATCCTTACAAACTAATCCTTCCTTCCTCTAAAAAAACGTTCCTTAACCATTTCCAAAACAACCTACAAACCTTTACCCGTAATTTGACTTAAAACACCAACCCTTTTTTTTTCTTTCCT
Organism: Chenopodium quinoa; assembly: GCF_001683475.1. Classification (NCBI taxonomy): domain Eukaryota; kingdom Viridiplantae; phylum Streptophyta; class Magnoliopsida; order Caryophyllales; family Amaranthaceae; genus Chenopodium; species Chenopodium quinoa. The sequence goes on along the minus strand of NW_018742272.1, from coordinate 12,097 downwards.
TTTAAGTTTGTTCCATTAAGCTTGTATTAACTAAGACTTTCTATTAGTTTTTACATCAGGGCGTGAGTAAAATCATTGCCCATCCAAGTGGCTCATTAGCCCTGAGAGGTGTCAGACAAATCATCGCCCATCCAAGGGGCTCATTAGCCCTAAGGGGCGTCGGACACATCATCGCCCATTCAAGGGGCTCATTAGCCCTAAGGGGCGTCAGACATATAATTGCCCATCCAAGGGGCTCATTAGCCCTAAGGGGCGTCAAACACATCATCGCCCATCCAAGGGGCTCATTAGCCATAAGGGGCATGAGACCCATCATCGCAATTCCAAGGGGCTCATTATTCTTAAGGTGCATCAGACACATCATCGCCCATCCAAGGGGCTCATTAGCCTAGAGGGTCGTTAGACACATCATTACCCATCCAAAGGGCTCATTAGCCATAAGGGGCGTCTTACACATCATCGCCAATCCAAGGAGCCCATTAGCCCTAAGGGGAGGAGACACATCATCGCCTATCCAAGGGGCTTAATTGCACTAAGGAGCGTCAAACACATCATCGCCCATCTAAGGGGCTAATTAGCCTTAAAGGGTGTTAGTCAAATCATTGCCCATCCAAGGGGCTCATTAGCCCTGAGCGATGTCAGACAAATCATCGCCCAAACGAGGGGCTCATTAGCCCTAAGGGGCGTAAGACACATCACCGCCCATCCAAAGGGTTATTAGCCCTAAGGGTCGTCACACACATAATCGCCCATCCAAGGGGCTCATTAGCCATAAGGGGCGTGAGACACGTCATCGTTTATCCAAGGGGCTCATTATTCCTAAGGTGCATCAGACACATCATCGCCCATCCAAGGGGCTCATTAGCCTAGAGGGTCGTTAGACACATCATTACCCATCCAAAGGGCTCATTATCCATAAGGGGAGTCTTACACATCATCGCCAATCCAAGGAGCCCATTAGCCCTCAGGGGCGTGAGTCACATCATCGCCCTTCCAAAGGGCTCTTAAGCCCTAAGGGGCATCAGACACATCATCCCCCATCCAAGGGGCTCATTAGAACTAAGGGCAGCAGACACATCATCGCCTATCCAAGGGGCTCAATTGCTCTAAGGAGCGTCACACACATCATCGCCCATCCATGGGGCTAATTAGCCTTAATGGGCGTCAGTCAAATCATTGCCCATCCAAGGGGCTCATTAGCCCTGAGGGGTGTCAGACAAATAATCGCCCAAACGAGGGGCTCATTAGCCCTCAAGGGCGTAAGACACATCACCGCCCATCCAAAGGGCTCATTAGCCCTAAGGGGCGTCACACACATAATCGCCCATCCAAGGGGCTCATTAGCCATAAGGGGCGTGAGACACATCATCGTTTATCCAAGGGGCTCGTTATTCCTAAGGTGCATCCAAGGGGCTCATTAGCCCAGAGGGGTGTTAGACACATCATTACCCATCCAAGGGGCTCATTAGACCTAAGGGGAATCATACACATCATCGCCAATCCAAGGGGCCCATTAGCCCGAAGGGGCAAGAGACACATCGTCGCCCTTCTAAGGGGCTCAAAAGCCCTAAGGGACATCAGACACATCATCGTCCATTCAAGGGGCTCATTATAACTTAGGGGACGGGCACATCATCGCCTATCCAAGTGGCTCAATTGCATTAAGGAGCGTCACACACATCATCCCCCATCCAAGGGGCTAAGGGGCGTGAGTCAAATCATTGCCCTTCCAAGGGGCTCATTAGCCTTGAGGGGTGTCAGACAAATCAACGCCCATCCAAGGGGCTTATTAGCCATAAGGGGCGTCAGACACATCATCACCCATCCAAGGAGCTAATTAGCCTTAAGGGGCGTGAGTCAAATCATTGTCCATCCAAGGGGCTCATTAGCCCTGAGGGGTGTCGGAACAATTATCTCCCATCCAAGGGCTTCATTATCCATAAGGGGCGTCAGACTCATCATCGCCAATCCTAGGGGTTCATTAGCCCTAAGGGGCGTCAGACACATAATCAGCCATCCAAGGGGCTCAATAGCCTAAGGAGCGTCAAACACATCATCGCCCATCCAAGGGGCTCAGTAGCCATAAGGGGCGTGAGAAACATCATCGCCAATCCAAGGGGCCCATTAGCCCTAAGGGGCGTGAGACACATCGTCGCCCTTCCAAAGGGCTCATAAGCCCTAAGGGGCATCAGACACATCATCGCCTATTCAAGGGGCTCATTAGAACTTTGGGGACGGACACATCATCGCCTATCCAAGGGCCTCAATTGCTCTAAGGAGCGTCAAACACATCATCTCCCATCCAAGGGGGCTAATTAGACTTAAGGGGCGTGAGTCAAATCATTGCCCATCCAAGGGGCTCATTAGCCCTTAGGGGTGTCAGACAAATTATCGCCCATCCAAGGGGCTCATTAGCCCTAAGGGGCGTGATACACATCATCACCCATCCACGGGGCTTATTAGCCCTTTAGGGCGTCAAACACATCATCGCCCATCCAAGGGGCTCATTAGCCCTAAGGGGCGTGAGACACATCAACGCCCATCAGAGGGACTTATTATTCCTAAGGTGCATTAGACACATCATCGCCCATCCAAGGGGCTCAGTAACCCTAAGGGTGCATCAGACACATCATCGCCCATCCAATGGGCTCATTAGCCTAGAGGGGCATGAGATACATCATTACCCATCCAAGGGGCTCATCAACCCTAAGTGGCGTCATACACATTATCGCCAATCCATGGGGCCCATTAGCCTTAACGGGCGTGAGACACGTAATCGCTTATCCAAGGTGCTCATTAACCCTAAGGGTCGTTAGACACATCATCGCCCATCCAAGGGGCTCATTATTCCTAAGCTGCATCAGACACATCATCGCCCATCCAAGGGGTTCAATTGCCCTAAGGGGCGTTAGACACCTAATCGCCCATCCAAGGGGCTCATTAGCCCTAAAGGGAATCAAACACAACATCACCCTTCCAAGGGGCTCATTAGCCCTAAGAATGGTGAGATACATCATCGCCCATCAAAGGAGCTTATTATTCCTAATGTGCATCAGACACATCATCGCCCATCAAAAGGGCTCATTAGCTCTAAGGGGCGTTATAAACTTCATCGCCAATCGAATGGGCCCATTAGCCCTAAGGGGCGTGAGAAACATGATTGTTCTTCCAAGGGGCTCATAAGCCCTAAGGGGCATAAGAGACATCATCGCCAATCCAAGCGGCTCAATTGATCTAAGGAGCGTCAGAGACATCATCGCCCATCCAAGAAGCTAATTAGCCTTAAGGGGCGTAAGTCAAATCATTGCCCATCCAAGGGGCTCATTAGCCCTGAGGGGTGTCGGAACAATCATTGCCCAACCAAAGGAATCATTATCCATAAGGGGCGTCAGACACATCATCGCCCATCCAAGAAGCTCATTAGCCCTAAGGGGCGTCAGACACATAACCAGCCATCCAAGGGGCTCAATAGCCTAAGGGGCGTCAAACACATCATCGCCCATCCAAGGGGTTCATTAGCCAAAAGGGGCGTGAGAAACATCATTGCCAATACAAGGGGCTCATAAAGACCTAAGGGGCGTCATATACATCATCGCCAATCCAAGGGGCCCATTAGCCCTAAGGGGCGAGAGACACATCATCGCCCATCCAAGGGGCTCATAAGCCCTAAGGGGCATCAGACACATCATCGCCTATTCAAGGGGCTCATTAGAACTTAGGGGACGGACACATCATCGCTTATCCAAGGGCCTCAATTGCTCTAAGGAGCGTCACACACATCATCGCCCAACCAAGGGGGCTAATTAGACTTAAGGGGCGTGAGTCAAATCATTGCCCATCCAAGGGGCTCATTAGCCCTCAGGGGTGTCAGATAAATTATCGCCCATCCAAGGGGCTCATTAGCCGTAAGGGGCGTGAGACACATATTCGCCCATCCAAGGGGCTTATTAGCCCTATAGGGCGTCAAACACATCATCTACCATCCAAGGGGCTCATTAGCCCTAAGGGGCGTGAGACACATTAACGCCCATCAGAGGGGCTCAATATTCCTTAGGTGCATCAGACACATCATTACCCATCCAAGGGGCTCAGTAACCCTAAGGGTGCATTAGACACATCATCGCCCATCCATGGGCTCATTATCCTAGAGGGGCATGAGACACATTCTTACCTATCCAAGGGGCTCATTAACCCTAAGGGGCGTCATACACATTATCACCAGTCGAAGGGGCCCATTAGCCCTAATTGGCGTGAGACACATCATCGCTCATCCAAGGTGCTCATTAACCCTAAGGGTCGTTAGAAACATCATCGCCCATCTAAGGGGCTCATTAGCTCTAAGGGGCATCACACACATCATCAATCCAAGGGGCTCATTTGCCCTAAGGGTTGTGAGACACATCATTGCCCATCCAAGGGGCTCATTATTCCTAAGGTGCATCAGACACATCATCGCCCATCCAAGGGGCTCAATTACCCAAAGAGGCGTTAGACACCTAATCGCCCATCCAAGGGGCTTATTAGCCCTAAAGGGAATCAGACACATCATCACCCTTCCAAGGGGCTCATTAGCCCTAAAAATGGTGAGACACATCATCGCCCATCCAAGGGGCTCATTATTCCTAAGGTGCATCAGACACATCATCGCCCATCTAAGGGGCTCATTAGCTCTAAGGGGCGTGATAAACATCATCGCCAATCCAATGGCCCCATTAGCCCTAAGGGGCGTGATAAACATCATCGTTCTACCATGGGGCTCATAAGCCCTAAGGGGCATAAGACACATCATCGCCAATCCAAGGGGCTCAATTGATCTAAGGAGCGTCAGACACATCATCGCCCATCTAAGGAGTTAATTAGCCTTAAGAAGCGTGAGTGAAATCATTGCCCATCCAAGGGGCTCTTTAGCCCTGAGGGGTGTCCGAACAATCATCGCCCATCCAAGGGGCTCATTAGCCATAAGGGGCGTCAGATACATCATCGCCCATCCAAGGGCTCATTATCCCTAATGGGTGTCAGACACATAATCGGCCATCCTAGGGGCTCAATAGCCTAAGGGGCGTCAAACACATCATCGCCCATCCAATGGGCTCATTAGCCATAAGGGGCGTGAGAAACATCATCGCCAATCCAAGAGGCTCATTAGACCTAAGGGGCGTCATACACATAATCGCCAATCCAAGGGGTCCATTAGCCCTAAGGGGCGTGAGACACATCATCGCCCTTCCAAGGGGCACAAAATCCCTAAGGGGCATAAGACACATCATTGCCTATTCAAGGGGCTCATTAGAACTTAGGGGACAGACACATCATCGCCTATCCAAGGGCCTCAATTGCTCTAAAGAGCGTCACACACATCATCGCCCATCCAAGGGGCTAATTAGCCTTAAGGGGCGTGAGTCAAATCATTGCCCATCCAAGGGACTCATTAGCCCTTAGGGGTGTCAGATAAATTATCGCCCATCCAAGGGGCTCATTAGCCCTAAGGGGCGTCAAACACATCATCGCCCATCCAAGGGGCTCATTAGCCATAAGGGGCGTGAGAAACATCATCGCCAATCCAAGAGGCTCATTAGACCTAAGGGGCGTCGTACACATCATCGCCAATCCAAGGGGTCCATTAGCCCTAAGGGGCGTGAGACACATCATCGCCCTTCCAAGGGGCTCAAAAGCCCTAAGGGGCATCAGACACATCATCGCCTATTCAAGGAGCTCATTAGAACTTAGGGGACGGACACATCATCGCCTATCCAAGGGCCTCAATTGCTCTAAAGAGCGTCACACACATCATCGCCCATCCAAGGGGGCTAATTAGCCTTAAGGGTCGAGAGTCAAATCATTGCCCATCCAAGGGGCTCATTAGCCCTTAGGGATGTCAAATAAATTATCGCCCATCCAAGGGGCTCATTAGCCCTAAGGGGCGTCAGACACATCATCGCCCATCCAAGGGGCTTATTAGCCCTATAGGGCGTCAAACACATCATCGCCCATGTAAGGGGCTCATTAGCCCTGAGGGGTGTCAGACAAATCATCGCCCAAACGAGGGGCTCATTAGCCCTAAGGGGCGTAAGACACATCACCGCCCATCCAAAGGGCTCATTAGCCCTAAGGGGCGTCAAACACATAATCCCCCATCCAAGGGCTCATTAGCCATAAGTGGCGTGAGACACATCATCGTTTATCCAAGGGGCTCAATATTCCTAAGGTGCATCAGACACATCACCGCCCATCCAAGGGGCTCATTAGCCCAGAGGGCGTTAGACACATCATTACCCATCCAAGAGGCTAATTAGCCTTAAGGGGCATGAGTCAAATCATTGCCCATCCAAGGGGCTCATTAGCCCTTAGGGGTGTCAGACAAATCATTGCCCATCCAAGGGGTTCATTAGCCCTAAGGGGCATGTGACACATCATCGCCCATCACATGGCCTTTTAGCCCTAAAGGGCTTTCAAACACATCATCGCCCATCCAAGGGGCTCATTAACCCTAAGGGGCGTGAGACACATCAACGCCCATCCAAGGGGCTCATTATTCCTAAGGTGCATCAGACACATCATCGTCCATCCAAGGGGCTCATTAGCCCTAAGGTGCATTAGACACATCATCGCCCATCCAATGGGCTCATTAGCCTAGAGGGGCATGAGGCACATTATTACCCATCCTAGGGGCTCATTAGCCCTAAGGGGCGTCATACACATCATCGCCAATCCAAGGTGCCCATTAGCCCTAACGGGCGTGAAACACAACATCGCCCATCCAAGGGGTCATTAGCCCTAAGGGTCGTCAGACACATCATCGCCTGTATAAGGGGCACATTAGCCTTAAAGGGAATCAGACACATCATCACCCATCCAAGGGGCTCATTAGCCCTCAGGGTCGTGAGACACATCATCGCCCATCCAAGGGGCTCATTTTTCCTATGGTGCATCAGACACATCATCGCCCATCCAAGGGGCTCCATTGCCGTAAGGGGCGTTAGACACATAACCGCCCATCCAAAGGGCTCATTAGCCCTAAAGGGAATCAGACACATCATCGCCCATCCAAGGGGCTCATTAGAACTGATGGGAGGAGACACTTCATCGCCTATCCAAGGGGCTCAATTCATCTAGGAGCGTCAGACACATCATCGCCCATCCAAGGGGCTAATTACCTTAAGGGGCGTGAGTCAAATCGTTGCCCATCCAAGGGGCTCTTTAGACCTGAGGGGTGTCAGACAAATCATCGCCCATCAAAGGGGCTCATTAGCCCTAAGGGGCGTCGAACACATCATTGCCCATCCCAGGGGCTCATTAGCATTAAGGGGCGTCAAACACATTATCGCCCATCCAAGGGGCTCATTAGCCATAAGGGGCGTGAGACCCATCATCGCCAATCCAACGGGCTCATTATTCCTACGGTGCATCAGACACATCATCGCCCATCCAGGGGGCTCATTAGCCTAGAGGGTCGTTAGACACATCATCACCCATCCAAGGGGCTCATTAGCCCTAAGGGGCGTCTTACACATCATCGCCAATCCAAGGAGCCTATTAGCCCTAAGGTGCGTGAGACACATCATCGCCCTTCCAAGGGGCTCTTAAGCCCTTAGGGGCATCAGACACATCATCGCCCTTCCAAGGGGTTCTTAAGCCCTAAGGGGCATCAGAAACATCATCGCCCATCCAAGGGGCTCATTAGAACTAAAGGGAGGAGACACATCATAGCCTATCCAAGGGGCTCAATTTCTCTAAGGAGCGTCACACACATCATTGCCCATCCGTGGGGCTAATAAGCTTTAAAGGGCGTTAGTCAAATCAATGCCCATCAAAGGGGCTCAATAGCCCTAAGTGGTGTCAGACAAATCATCGCCCATACGAGGGGCTCATTAGCCCTAAGGGGCGTAAGACACATCATCGCCCATCCAAAGGGCTCATTAGCCCTAAGGGCCGTCAAACACATAATCGCCCATCCAAGGGGCTTATTAGGCACAAGGGGCGTGAGACACATCATCACCAATCCAAGGGGCTCATAATTTCTAAGGTGCATCAGACACATCATCGCCCATCCAAGGGGCTCATTAGCCCACAGGGGTGTTAGACACATCATTACCCATGCGAGTGGCTCATTAAACCTAAGGGGAATCATACACATCATCGCCAATCCAAGGGGCCCATTAGCCCTTAGGGGAGTGAGACACATCGCCGCCTTTCTAAGAGGCTCATAAGCCCTAAGGGGCATCTGGCACATCATCACCCATTCAAGGGGCTCATTAGAACTTAGGGGACGGACACATCATCGCCTATCCAAGGGGTTCTATTACTCTAAGGAGCGTCACACACATCATCTCCCATCTAAGGGGCTAATTAGCCATAAGGGGCATGAGTGAATTCATTTCCCATCCAAGGGGCTCATTAGCCCTTAGGGATATTAGACAAATCATCGCCCATCCAATGGGATCATTAGCCCTAAGGGGTATGAGACACATCATCGCCCATCACAGGGCCTTTTAGCCCTAAAGGGCTTTCATACACATCATTGCCCATCCAAGGGGCTTATTAACCCTAAGGGGCGTGAGACACATCAACGCCCATCCAAGGGGCTCATTATTCCTAAGGTGCATCAGACACATCATCGCCCATCCAAGGGGCTCATTAGCCCTAAGGTGCATCAGACACATCATCGCTCATTTAATGGGCTCATTAGCCCAGAGAGGCATGAGACACATCATTACCTATCCAAGGGGCTCTTTAGCCCTAAGGGGCGTCATACACATCATCGCCAATCCAAGGGGCCCATTAGCCTTAACGGGAGTGAGACACATCATCGCCCTTCCAAGGGTCTCATTTTTCCTATGGTGCATCAGACACATCATTGCCCATTCAAGCGGCTCATTAGAACATAGGGGACAGACACATCATTGCCTATCCAAGGGGTTCAATTGCTCTAAGGAGCGTCACACACATAATCGCCCATCTAAGGGGCTAATTAGCCATAAGGGCGTGAGTCAATTCATTGCCCATCCAAGGGGCTCATTAGCCCTTAGGGGTATCAGACAAGTCATCATCCATCCAATGGGATCATTAGCCCTAAGGGGTATGAGACACATCATCTGATGCAAATCATGAAGAGTCCATTAGTCCAATCAAGCATGATCAACAAGTCCAATTCACAAAGAAATCATTCTTGCTAAGTAATTTGAAGATCAAGTGTTAGATACTTTTTGTGCGCATGGACCGTTTCTTGCTAACAAGGGTTTACTTGTTTACATTCTGGTTATGAATGTTAATGGGTTAATGGGCATCCTAGGCACGTTTTGAACAGCCTTAAGCATAGGAAAAGGCGTCCTTGAAGCAAGGAGAAACTTCATTGCAAATCATAAACATTTAGCATGAAGAAAGGCATGAATCAAGGGGAGGTTACTCCACGTTTTTTGCTGGTTCTTTATGGCTGTTTTTAAGCTTCTTTTCAGCAGTTTTTAAGAGGTTAATTAAGGGTGATTAAAGCCTAAAATCAGTTAAGAAAATCTGCTTAGCTTAGGCGTGATTCTAGGCTAGGTTTTAGCTTTCATGTTTAGTTACAATAAACACACGTTAAGCTTGTTTAATGCGTGTAGTTTAGTACTAGTTTGTTTTCTTTATTTAAGCTTATGAAATGTAAGTGTATGGCAGATTATGATATATGAATTAAGAAAGTTTTCTCCTTAAAAACTATTTATTCTTGTTCCTAAGATAAATCGTTTTTTTTTCCAAGTTTAACTTGACGAATTTGAGTGGTTAAGTGAGTTTTCCTTCCATGCAAATTAAACAACTAGTGGGTTTTAAGTGAGTAATCCTTGCCTACATATCTTGTTTGTTTAAGTGAGTAATCCTTACAAACTAATCCTTCCTTCCTCTAAAAAACGTTCCTTAACCATTTCCAAAACAACCTACAAACCTTTACCCGTAATTTGACTTAAAACACCAACCCTTTTTTTTTCTTTCCACTTAAGTTTGATCCATTAAGCTTGTATTAACTAAGACTTTCTATTAGTTTTTACATCAGCCCCTTTGATGGGCTATGATGCGACTCACTCCCCTTAGGCTATTGAGTCCCTTGGATGGGGGATGATGTGTCTGACGCTCCTTAGAGCGGTTGAGCCCCTTGGATTTGCGATGATGTGTCTCGAGCCCCTTAGTTCTAATGAGCCCCTTGGATGGCTGATGATCTGTCTGATGCCCATTAGGGCTAATGAGCCCCTTTCATGGGCGATGATGTGTCTCACGCCCCTGATTGCTAATGAGCCCCTTGGATGAGCGATGATGTGTCTAATGCCCATTAGGGATAATGAGCCCCTTGGATGGGCGATGATGTGTCTCACGCCCCTTAGGGCTAATGGGCCCCTTAGATGGGTGATGATGTGTCTGACGCCCCTCAGTGCTAATGAGCCCTTTGGAAGGGCGATGATGTTTCTGACACCCCGTAGGGTTAATGAGCCCCTTCTAGATAAACAATCTTTGAAAATTTTAATGCATTCTGCCTATCGAAATTGCGAAAAAAGACCTCTAACATGACGAAAATGCCATGTTTATGATTACGGTCTCATTTTTAGGCGTGTCTTGAAACAGTACGTTCTCGGATCACCCCATAATGAGCCCATGGAATGGGCGATGATGTAATTGACGCTTTCTAAGTACCTTCTTGGTGACTAGTGTCTGTGAAGAAACATGTAGACTTATGTATTTGAAGAAAAATCAATGAAGAAACAAATTGTTATGCCTAACTTATGTATACTTATATTTATTGTTATTTTTGACGCCCCTTAGGGCTAATGGGACCCTTTAACAAGCTATGATGTGACTAAGGGGCGTAAGACACATCACCGCCCATCCAAAGGGCTCATTAGCCCTAAGGGGCGTCACACACATAATCGCCCATCCAAGGGGTCATTAGCCATAAGGGGCGTGAGACACGTCATCGTTTATCCAAGGGGCTCATTATTCCTAAGGTGCATCAGACACATCATCGCCCATCCAAGGGACTCATTAGCCAAAAGGGGTGTTAGACACAACATTACCCATCCATGGGGCTCATTAGACCTAAGGGGAATCATACACATCATCGCCAATCCAAGGGACCCATTAGCCCGATGGGGCGTGAGACACATCGTCACCTTTCTAAGGGGCTCAAAAGCTCTAAGGGACATCTAACACTTCATCGCCCATTAAAGGGGCTCATTAGAAACTTAGGGACGGACACTTCATCGCCTATCCAAGTGGCTCAATTGCATTAAGGAGCGTCACACACATCATCGCCCATCCAAGGGGCTAATTAGCTTTAAAGGGCGTGAGTCAAATCATTGCCCATCCAAGGGGCTCATTAGCCCAGAGGGGCATGAGACACATCATTACCCATCCAAAGGGCTCATTAGCCATAAGGGGAGTCTTACACATCATCACCAATCCAAGGAGCCCATTAGCCCTCAGGGGCGTGAGTCACATCATCGCCCTTCCAAGGGGCTCTTAAGCCCTAAGGGGCATCAGACACATCATCGCCCATCCAAGGGGCTCATTAGAAACTAAGGGGAGCAGACACATCATCGCCTATCCAAGGGGCTCAATTTCTCTAAGGAGCGTCACTCACATCATCGCCCATCCATGGGGCTAATTAGCCTTAATGGGCGTCAGTCAAATCATTGCCCATCCAAGAGGCTCATTAGCTCTGAGAGGTGTCAGACAAATCATCGCCCAAACGAGGGGCTCATTAGCCCTCAAGGGCGTAAGACACATCACTGCCCATCCAAAGGGCTCATTTGCCCTAAGGGGCGTCACACACACAATCGCCCATCCAAGGGACTCAATAGCCATAAGGGGCGTGAGACACATCATCGTTTATCCAAGGGGCTCATTATTCCTAAGGTGCATCAGACACATCATCGCCCATCCAAAGGGCTCATTAGCCCAGAGGGGTGTTAGACACATCATTACCCATCCAAGGGGCTCAATAGACCTAAGGGGAATCATACACATCATCGCCAATTAAAGGGGCCCATTAGCCCGAAGGGGCGTGAGACACATCGTCGCCCTTCTAAGGGGCTCAAAAGCCCTAAGGGACATCAAACACATCATCGCCCATTCT